>NW_009592770.1:4611-56621 GCF_000690535.1 Cariama cristata
GAGTGCACGGAGGGTGTGTGGCAGCACAAGACGATCACAACGTGAGTCTAGACCTCACTTTGAATTATGGAAGCAGAAGTGGAGGTTTTTTGCCAAGAGTATGACCAGCAGGTCGAGGGAGGGTCTCCTTCCCCTTCCCTCCTTCCCCAAGGCAGAAGGCCTTGCCCTGGTGAGGCCACATCTGGAGTGCTGTGTCCAGTTCTGGGCTCCCCAGTTCAAGAAAGACAAGGAACTACTGGAGAGAGTCCAGCGGAGGGCAATGAAGATGATGAGAGGACTAGAGCATCTCCCTTGTGAAGAAAGGCTGAGGAAACTGGGTGTGTTCAGCCTGGAGAAGAGAAGACTGAGAAGGGATCTCATCAATGCTTATAAATACCTTAAGGGCGGGTGTCAAGAGGATGGGGCCAGACTCTTTCAGTGGTGCCTAGCAACAGGTTAAGGGGCAATGGGCACAAACTGAAACACAGGAAGTTTCATCTTAATATGAGGAAGAACTTCAATATTTTGAGGGTGGCAGAGCACTGGAACAGGTTGCCCAGAGAGGCTGTGGATTCTCCTTGTATGGAGATACTCAGAACGCACCTGGACACGATGCTGCACAACTTGCTGTAGGTGACCCTGCTTTGGCAGGGAGGTTGGACTGGATCATCTCCAGAGGTCCCTTCCAACCCCAATCATTCTGTGATTTTGTGAAAGCAGATTTTTTTTTTTCCCCAAAATTCTAAGACCTACTGCCATTCTTCTGTTAAGTGAAAGCACAAACATCAGTTTCATATTTAATACACACCGTCCTCTGTTCTCAAAATTAGTCAAAAGATATTAGTTCTATGCTGCTTTCTTTTTCACACAGACTTTCTACCTATTTATGCACACCTGTATACTCCTGGCTTAAAAGAGACAAAGATCAAGAAAGTAAGATCTCTCACATTTAATGAAAACTGTTCAGAGAGAACTTGACTCTGGGCATGCACACTCAAATCTACAGTTAACATCAGTTTTACCACCTACATACCAGCCAGTTGTGACTTCTCTTTGTCACAGGTGGCACATTCATGGAATAGGAACAATCACATGTACTTTCTCATGCAACACCAAGGCACATTGTATTTTATGTGCTATTTTGACAAAGTGCTTAATATTTGGCTGTCCAGATATTTTCACTCTCAATAAAGCATAATTCTCCAGGCTGCTAGTACACCTGGACATTTAACCCAATGTTTAAAACACATGTTTAACTTAGACTTATTTATGTCTTTAAATATTGGCCTTTTAGTTCTGACACACTGGTTAGCAAATGTTATCAAGACTTGCTATTTACAAATTACCAAGAATGTACTTATGTAAAAATCCTTTAACTGTTACACAAGGGCTTGCAGACAACCTTGAAACAAACCACAACAGAAGCCTTCATTGTTTAATATTTTCTCTCATTAAAGGAGAAAGAGCAGTGTGATTAAAAAAATCAGCATGAGGCACAAAACAATCTGCCTCAGAAGTAATTGGTGTGCACAGAATCCATCTAGCTAGCGAAGTCCCACAGCCTATTAGCAGGGACACAGATTGTGCATTTACTAGAACCTGTCTGACTGGGTGAGAGAGCACGAAGGGCTGAGCAAGTCAGTGACAGCCATAGCCTGAACTTCACATGAGTGCTATTGATCTTATTGACTGGGTCACTGAAGTGCTGCTGTACATTAAGTAAGGAAGAACAACTGAAAATTACATTAATTCAAGTTGTTAAATCAGTATTTAACAGTATAGTTAATGGCAGTTGACCTCAGATGCACCTTTAATAAAACAAAGGTGAACTGGAACAGCCAGAGTCATTGGCAACCCAGTAATCTGAATTAGCATGCAAGCTGTATTTTAGGGGTCTGTATAAATGTAGACATTCCTGTATAAACGTAGACATTCCTTGCAGCTACTTCATTTCTTGTAGCAAGAAAAAGGTTCCTACCACCACATTGCATTACAGATGAAGTAAGGATAAAACATTTGCTCTGTGCCTTGTGCCGTTTGTTTTAAAGGGTCACTTAGATAGCCACTGACATAGAATTGGAAGAAACGAAAAATCCCAAGATTTCACTGTCACTTGTCTTTTCTGATATGTTTGTGGAACTCTTTTTAATCACACTTTAGAAGATGAATGAAAACAAACAGTAACAGTATTAAGACAATACTCTGCCACTGCCAGGCTTGTCTGACTGTTTTTAATCACTATGCATATAGGGCATTCCTCTGTCAGATAAATAAGCTGCATCCTCATCTGAGCCCCAGGGATTGCCTCTGTGATGCTTCTGGTGAGACAAAAATTTTTAAAATAAATTTTTTGGTCAGGTTAACATTCCGAAAATACAGAACAGTAAAACAAATAGCAGATTTAGGTCACTGTACTTGAATCTCCCAGTAACAGTAACTCAGGATGTACCTAAGCTGCTGCTGACCTCGCAAGTGAGACTTCTGAGGCATTAGCTGTGCAGCCAGGCTACCAGATAATAGTGCACAACAGATGATTCAAAGAAATGTGGCCTCGTTAACAGATTAATAGCATTGGATTAATACATCAGATCCTTCAGAAACACTTTATGCAATTCAGTATAAATAATAGCCGTTATCTTTCCATCAGCAAGATTGCTAAGTTACTAGTCTGGAAGTCTAGGTTCAGCTCCTTCCTTTTTCATGGGCATTTTTCATTGCTAGCAAAGTCTGTCAGATGTCTTTTCTTTCACTCAATTCTGCCTGACTCACAGAATGGTAATAATACTAAAACAGAAAGAGCGAGATTTCTTCTTGAGACCAGATACTTCATAGTCATAAATACAATTTAGATTTTAAGTACTCCTAACTACAAGGAGACTAAAAAACTGTGGGATTTTATCTTGTCAGGCTTCAAAACTTTGATTTTTCTAGGATCTCTAAGTGGGTGTTTTGGGGATACCATTTCTTCCCACAGGCTGAAGCCTAAACATCATGAAACACTTCATGTAATATTATCCACTACACTTGTTTAAGACAATCTTCTCCACCATTTCCATTTTTTAAGCAGGAAAAGGAGGAGATCAGGCCTTCTGAATCAGCTATGAAAGGCCATAACCACCTGCCATTTTATTGCCTAATGATTCAGTGCCACAACATCCCTTAGCAATCTTTTACAAGTAGCCTTCCTTCTTACCGGATTGAGTATCTTCAATGCAATGCAAGCAAAAGGTAACACACTTAAATGAAGCATATAGTGACAGTTCCTAAGCTGACTGTTTCTAGTCAGAAAAGATTTTGTGATTAAACTAGTTGATTTTATGAAAATATCAGTCCAACACCCAGTTCCCTGACACAGGATGTTTTGTGTGCTGAAAGTTTACCAAAAAAAAAAAAACAAACAAAAAAACAACAACAAAAAAGAAAAACACAAAACAAACAAACAAAAAAACACACCACAAAACAAACAAACAAAAAAAGAACGGAAATGACTGCTAGGAAGATAATACAGTTATACTGCAGCAATCCACCGTGCACTTCCTAAGAATATTAACTGCATATTAGCATAAGAACTTTACCTTTTTTCTGACACTATTTCCATTTCTTTTGGTAGTAGCAGCTACCACGGAACACAGCAAAACTGTATTCAACTATGTTTATTTTGTTGCCAGAATTTCTCAAGCTCTCCTAACAGAAAAGCACATTTTCTTAACACAGTTAACTTCTCTCCTCACTATTACTAATGTGATTTTAGAAATGACTGGTTAACTAAACAGTAGATTTTGAAAATTTGGCACATAAGTTAATGAGGAATTTTCTTTTATACTGGCATAGCTGCTAAATTTTTGAAAGCATCCACTGTGGCCTAATTATTTTAATTCTAATTGCTCACTAAGTCTTTTTTATTCATGATTTTTATCTGCATGGTTTGGAAAGTTTTACATATACTTTGAAGATTTAAGTCAGAAATCTAGCAAGTAATGGAGGCATCATGTTTTCATAATGTCTGGGTCCAGGAGGCTCTTGATAGAGTAACTGTGAATCAAGGAATAATAAGCTCCTCTAAAGTGAATTTTTAATTACTGCAGTGCCTTAAGGCAGTTCACTGGGGCCATGAATGTCATCCAGGATATATTTTCTAACAGCTTTCTTTTCCTTTAATGCACCTCTCTGTTAAAAACAGATGACATTTTGTCGTTACTAAAGCTGGAGTGATACAGGCATATCCCTGGTGACTACACTTATTTACTGTAAAACATCTAGGAGATTTAGACTTAGTGTGTTTAATACTTGGGTGAATTTGTTCAGGTGTTACTTCTGTTAACTGAATTTTGGAAACAAAGCATTTATTTCCCTTTTATTTCATCAATGAATGCATTTCACTGCCACAATAACCTCTTCTCATCAAAGAATATGTTTAAATAACATTAGGAAAATAGCCTACACTTTGCCAAAAGGACACTGACCATTTTTCAGTCATTCAATGAAAGTTCCTATTTACAACTGCCAAACAATTCCAAACCAACCTGATGCACTCCCCAAAATATCCCACAAGACCACTCTGACTTTCATTTAACATCAACTGTAAAATTCCTTGACTGCACTGCTGATGCCTTAGGAAAGAATCAGCTTAAGAGAATGTTATTTAAAGTTTCTGAGTAGTAGGTTATAATTAATACTTCCTGTCAGTTCTAAGATACCTAGTCACCCAGTAGCACACCATGCTCAGCATACTCACAAGAAACTTCAATTTATCTTTTCATGTATATTTCTTCCCAACGGAAATGCTTTGTCCATTCAAATGAAGTTACATAAATCACAGTGACTTCCTTTTAACTAAACAGTAGTAAATAGAAGTAATAGTAGACAAAAGTCCCATGATAGCTGGAAGCAAGACGCAGTGCTGTTGTGGACAACTTCCCTTTTGTACAATGTAAACCTTAGCTAGTTTAAGAAGAGCATGCTGCATTTGGAAGTAAGTGTCATTTGGAGGAGAATGAGCTCTTTTCAGTTATCATTGAAGTGCTGCACCAGGGCTTTGATTTGCATAAAATGTGACTATATTTGGTATCTGCTCATGTATCCATGTTAAATCAGCATCGCTTCATCAACACACAAAGATTATCCTTCTGCCTATGTTTCTTCTAAGATCATAGAATCATTGAATCATAGAATCATTTGGGCTGGAAGGAACCTTTAGAGGTCATCTAGTCCACTCCCCCTGCAGTGAGCAGGGACATCTGCAACTAGCCCCCCCGCCCCACAGTGACCAGGGTCATCTCCAAATAGATGAGGTTACTCAAACCCCCATCTAGTCTGACCTTGAATGCTTCTGTGGATGGGGCTTCCACCACCTTTCTGGTGAACCTGTTCCAGTGCTTCACCACCCTCTTTGTAAAAAATTTCTTCCTTATGTCTAATCTGAATCTACCCTCTTTTAGTTTAAAACCATTACCCCTTGTCCTGTCACAGCAGACCCTGCTAAAAAGCCTTTCTCCGTCTCTCATATAGGCCCCCTTCAGGTATGGGAAGGTTGCAATGAGGTCTCCCCAAAGCCTTCTCTTCTCCAGGCTGAACAACCCCAGCTCTCTCAACCTCTCCTCATAGGAGAGGTGCTCCAGTCCTCTGATCATCTTCGTGACCCTCCTCTGGACCCTCTCCAACAGGTCCATGCCTTTCTTGTGTTGGGGGTCCCAGAGCTGGACACCGTACTCCAGGTGGGGTTTCACAAGACTGGAGTAGAGGGGCAGAATCACCTCCCTTGACCTGCTGGCCACACTTCTCTTGATGCAGCCCAGGATACGGTTGGTTTTCTGGGCTGCGAGTGCACATTGCTGGCTCATGTTGAGTTTCTCGTCAATCAGTGCCCCCAAGTCCTTCTCTGCAGGGCTACTCAATTCTCATGGGTACTCAGATGTCTCCTAATTTCCTGCCTTTCTCTTCAATTTGTTCCTCAATGTGCAATAAATGGCTGGAGCTGATACTTAGGTTCTAAAGGGCTCTTCTTTGGAAGCTGTAATGACTCATGAGGTGCACAGAATCTTGGTAAATGTATGAAATGAATCAAAATTATCTGGTTTTTTTGAAAAGGATCCAATACGTGATCTTACAGATGGATTTTTAATATAGACACTTTATCTAGTCATATCTTTATTTTTGTCTAGGTCATCACAAAAAGCACATCACTGGGTTCGTGTGCTAGTGTGTCCTGTGTGTTAGTGTGACAACAATGATGTTCCATGCAAGGCTATTACTGTATTGTGATTATGACAACTCCTTTAGGGCCAAGTGTAAATACTCATGATAGACTTTGACATCAATGCCAAAGTAAGACCAAATCACAAACACAAGAAGAGGGCATAACATCAGTCCCTCCTGTGGTATCTATGGGGTTTCTAGTAGGCAAAATGGAATGATATTAAGAGAATGTCCTCAATTTACAACAAGATGACAAGAAGATCCTAATTTACTTGTCTACTTGATATTTAGAGAAATAATTGTGGGGAAAAAATCTCTTACTGGAGAACTTTGAACCCAAGCCACAAACTCATTGGTTCCAATAACCTTACCTTGAGCAGCTAGGTAAGAGAGAGTAAAAAAGTGTGACCACATTGTCTGGTAAAGTCAAAGACAGGAATCATTATTTCACCCTTATTTAGCCCTATAAATTTACCTTAATTGCTCTCTGAGAGGCTGACTCTGCATTATAAATGTCAAATCAACAGGATGAGCATAAGCAGTTACATGCATAGGTATACATAGGTTATAATTAAAATGTGTATGGTGAGAGAGCTCCTCTTCAATCACTTTTCCTCTCCTTGAATATTAAAATCAGGCTCACGTTGCGGCACTAAAGTGACCAAGACAAAGAGCACAGATCTGTGGGGAGCTGGGAAACAGAGAATGTATGGAAAAGTATTTTACCCAGCTACAAATAATCTACATTCCTCACCTTTCACAGTCCTGGATGACTGCATTTATTACCCTTTTTAACAAGTCGATTTTAGCTAAAATGTCCTTTTCATGTTGTGTAAGTATGGATAAAATTTTCCTAATGAATAAGAATACACTGAACTCACTGAATGCAGAAGATAAAAATAATATACCCTTTCACTACAATTCACAAGGAAAGTATCAAGACTCTTGTTCTCTGCTACATCTGTGTTACAAGCCAAGAGTATTTCCTCCACAGTCTCCATCAAGATAAAGCTTCCAAGGCTCAGGTTCAGTACCCTTACAACCGCACCAGCTCCCAAGCAATGAGACTCCACTTAGCAGCAGAAAGCAAGCTGGTTTTCGGTAGCAGGTGCTACCAGGCCCAGGTTAGCTCAGTACAGTGGGTGCCTCTGGAGGTCTCACAGCTGTCGCAGTTCTAAAGTAGGGTAGGAAGAGGCTATGATCCACAGGGCAAGGAGAAAGTTGAAAAGAAGTCAGGAGCTCAGAAAGGATAATTCCTACCCTTTCAAGTGATGGTTAAGGAAAGTTTCCATTCATATTATAAAATTGCTTGCTCTTAAAAGGAGTGTAAAAATGGTGAGGAATGGTGTCCTGCTTTGGAAGGACTTGGTCCTGTTGGTAGCAGTTAGTTCAAACCAAAACACACACGTCTCTACGTAAATAGTGCAGACCAATGCTTCCCCTTATTGATAAGCTACAGCATATGGAACCTTTGCTATATGACACTAAAATGGGAATCTTATTCATGTTCTCTTATCTTAATAGATTCACGTTCCTTGTTTTAGAAGAGAGGTGCTCAAGCTCACAGAATTAGATTTGAGAGCAGTTAAGCACCTGCTCTGTGAGCATGGCTGGAAGTATCATGTGTATTTGAAGTACAACAATTTTTAGCTGCACGCTTTGAACTTGGTCCAGAATTTCAGAGTTCAGTATCCAGCAGCTCCTAGCATTTCACTGTGTCTTGCTGGGTGCTAAGTCCCTTCGAAAAATCGGACTACTGAGGCACCCATGTGGAAGTCTAGTTCATAACTCACCCAGAGGAAAACCAATTTTCACTGCAACAGTCAAAGCATTTATTAAATAAGAACTATTGCTCTGTCAAACTACAACAGCCTATGTCGCACATTTCTGGTATTACTTCTAAGAAAAATGCCGCTGAAAAAGTGTACATACTTTCCTTGAATTCTCTAATAGTAAAAAGATCTTTGTCAATCCTTTCTTAAAGTTTTCACAGATACCCAGCAAGTTTCAGTCCATATTTTTGCTACAAAGCACCTGAAGACAGAGATGTAAAGTGTGACAATGCAACCTTATCTAGCTACCATATTGTAATACTAATTTCCTTTCAGTAACAAGACGTAAATGCAAGCATGCTTAAAAGTATGTATAGTTTTACTTTCAGCCCAAACCCTGATTCATCTGGTTGAAAAAATGATAGAGAAAACTGTACATGTTAGATAAGCAAAACCTGCTCTTTAGCCAGTATTTGCTTGTTCTGTTATCCGTCAAAGGTAGAAACAAAACTTGTCACAAACAACCTATCACCATTCAGAATAGCCTCAAAAGGGACAAATTAACATGATACATTACCCAAGTGGTAATTTTTTATTAGAAAATTCTGCATTTATTTAGAGTTCATGATGTTTTACATCAGGGTTTTAGTAACATTGCTCATCAGAGAGAAAGAGCACCCTACCTCATACTGCGTAAAACCAACTGCTCAGGATTTAGCCAAATACAATGACAGTCATTAGTGGGCTCTGTTTATTCTTCTGGACAGTAATTACCCAAAGTATATTAGCATTTCATCAGGGAAGAGTTGGGAAGAAAGGCAGAATGATGTTAACTGAATTAATGACTAAGAAATCATGGAAGGCAGATAGAAGATGGAGCTGATAGGTCCTCAAAAAGAAAGGAGAGAACGTAAAAAATCCTTGCCTTCACTTCTTTTTTGAAATTGTAGGCTATGCATGTGCCCAAGGGCCAATATTCTAACTATATGGAGCAGGAAAGCATCTATAGTTTCCTCTCCAGATAGACAGACAGAGAAAAAGAGCAATCTTTAGGAACTCAAGCTATGACAAGCAAGCAAGCAAGAGAATCACAATTAAGCTGAGTCATCTGAGCCTTTGAACACAGACAGTGAGGCTGCAAGGATTTGTACATTTTATGAATGAAATGTTTTGCTCTACTTTTACTGACCTGAAACCACCTTGACCATGGTTGCATTAAACCACCAAAATAATGTCATGCTATCCAGCCAGCCATGGCAATACTTTAAAGCCAGAAAGGATCAATATCTGGAGTGCTCTCCACAGCTCTGCTGGGCAATTTGGGGGGTAAAAAAAAATTCCTGCTTTTCTGCAAGAACAGCTTTGGGCTTGGTAACCAAGGTCTATATGGATCAAGTGACTGGTCAATATCCATTCCATGCAAGGCAAGATACTGATCACAGCAGGTTAGCAAGGACTATGTTGCAACACCTAACAGCTTATTCCTCTATACTTTGTGTTACTGTTTTGTAACCCAGCAGAGGCCAATACTACAAAAAAATGGACTTAAATACCATTACAGCGTTTCATGCAAGTGCTTGAAGAAACATAATTTCTATCAATGCTTTCTACAGTTTGTCCAGCTTTTTCATACAGCAAGTAAGAGTGGTGGGTGGAAGAGATAAAAATGGGTAGTATAGGATGAAATCTAGCAAAATCAAGAGGTTTCTCAGCTAGAGCAGCAATTTGATTGCTCTTACCAAAGTTAGTCACAACCTGGTTCCTGTTGTGCAGGAAACTGAAGTGTGTTCCTAAAAAGGATGGAATCAAAAGCTATGTTGCTGTATTCTCTCTTATCTTCCCAGGAAAAAAAAGGTTTCTAAATGTTTTAGTGTCATATTTACCAAATGAAATACATTTGGTATACACTCAGACACCAATACTCAGAGAGGTTTTCTAGTGCAAAGCACAGAAATTCGAAATAACAAGAGCTCTGATCTCAAAGCTAAGCTCCAATAAGAGGAACCTTCACTGTATCCAAATCTGTAGCCATCAAAGCACTCTTGGCCACCGCAGTCTTGGCAGCATCAACCTACATAATTGGGTTACCCACATCTTTCGACTCTGGACACCTGGGATCCTGCAGTCGAGTATCACTCTGCACAAAGACAAGGAGCCTGGATTCTGATGTCCTGAGTAGTCTACCAGGTCCAACCAGGAGGCAAATATCAGAAAGATCTTTATTTTTTTAAAAATGCACTGGAACAGGTATTTCCAGAAAAAAAAATTGTTTACATTTCCACCAAACAGCATTTTTCCAGAAACTCCTGACACTTTAAAAGTATGTCAGCAACATTACTCTGAACTCAGTCAACCCAGACTAAGTTCAAATGTGATTTCTTTCACACACAGTTGAGCACTGCTGAACTAAAACTGAGTTACACAAAACATTAAGGCACGAATACTCCAAGCATTAACACACACACCCAATTCACCAAAAGCAAGTAACCCCATTTAGTTCAGCTATGGATGCCATGTTAAGTATAAGCACAACTGTTCCAAGATCCAGGTCTAGTCTAAATTACTAACCCATACAACTGCCTTAATACACACATGGGACAGTAAAGTTCAGGTACACATACACAGAGTGAGTATTACCCTTTCTCAATGGGACTCAAAGACTAATACCAGCAAGCAAGGAGGAAAATGGGGATTTGTTTTATTAGACTTCAGGAGAAGAAATTGTCCAACTCTGATGAGAATACCAATTTTAGGTTTTAATTATTATTCTAATGGAGTCACTTTCATTTGCAATTACACATTTCATTTTACAATTTAACAAATCATCACAGCGGGAAACAAATCAGCAGATATTCATGCATAAGCCTGAAATTTCTGGTGTAATTTGCATACAAGACATCATCTCAGAGAAAATACACTCTTGGTTATAATTTCACATAGTGGAAATAAATGTGAAAAAAATAAAGAGATACAGCAGGTACAGATGTTTTAAAAAGATACGCCACACTGCTAATATTTAAGCACAGAAACTTCATGATGATTGTGTGATTTTACATAGCTCAGAAGTAGAATAACTTCTTACTGAAACTCATCATCCTAAACGTTTTTTCTGCTATTATGTTGACATTGCACTCTTTATTCTTGAAAGACTCTACTTACACAGAAGTTGTCATTTCACTAACAATAATGCTATGCATCCATAGGAAAAATAACTGAAGACTGGTAAGCTTAGTTAACAAGAGGTGTGATCACGCATAATAGGTCAGTAGCACAAAGGAGTCACATTGTGTCAAGTATTTACAGAAAGGACACATTTTTGTAAGTTTTCACTTTTCTTTAAACAGTCATTCACATTTCTATATTTTTGCTTCAAGATCAAAAAATACAGTCAGAAAAGAGAAAAAAAAAACACTTTGATAACAGTGGTGCTTCTTCCAACCTTTAACTTCAACGTGGAAATCAAACAAGAAGTTGATGATAAAGTGTAATATATTATAAAATGTTTATTGAACTCCAGACAAAAGGATGTTGACATTGATTGAGTTTACACTTCTTCTTCCTGATCTTTAAGTACTTCCTCAGCTTTATTTTTATTATAAATTACAGAGCTTTCAGGAAAATTGTTTTTTAAACATAATACATGCAAATAAATTCTCAGGAAAGTATATACTCTTACTGGAATAGTCTTCTCATTTCAGGAAATTAATACAGAAGTTGAACCCTGTATCAGTTCCTTTCTCTACAACAATTGCTTTTCTACCTAAAAACAGCCCCCAAGAGCATCATTAAGCTGTGTTGTTTCTTTGCTAGAAATGCAAGTAAAACAGAAATATCTCCAATTTGGAGGAAGCCCATGACATCTGAGGTCTGCAGCTTGACCCAGAAAAACAATCCTAAGGACAATTTTCATCTCTGTAATAAGAAAGGAAAGAAATCTAGTATTTCACTTTGCTGGCAGCATAAGAGTCATACTGTTTTAATCAACAGTTTCCCAATAGGAGGCGCTGAGTAATGATTTTACAGAAAAAGGAATAAAGCCTCAATTGCTACATATCTTTGCTAGTTTTCCTTTTAAGTCTGAATGCTGAACAAGATTTCACAAGTTAGTAATGATCCTCTATATGTGTAAAACCAGGATAGTATCAAGACAAGAAGCAGGAGGAGAACGTAGCTGGGTCATAGATTCTTTTTACCAAGACAGATAAAAAGGGGCTCTGAATTAAACAGTTTGAAATATTGCAGATTAAAACAAAGTGAAAATTCCACTGAACTGGGGGAAAAAAAAAATTAAAAAAAAAAAAAAAAAAAAAAAAAAAAGAAAAGAAAAGGTACTTATAACTAGTACATCTGGATCAGACCAGGAAAAAATATATAGACTTCTTGAGTACAAAGAACACTTTCACTGACAAAAAGGGACAGAGAAAAACATTTCTTTACAGCATAAAGCACATAAGCAGAGGATTCCATAAAAGAGCATTCCTAGTTCTGGAGAGAGGGGAGGGAAGTACTTCATTGACTGATGGACCTTGCTAAGGGTCTGTAAGCAAGAACAGCGTGGCAAATGAGTTAAACAGAAAGAAATACAAATCTGCTTCTCAGCCACTAAACATAATATTAATCATACAGGAAAAGCAAAAAATCAGGCAGAAGCTATGCAAAAGGAAATGCGTAAATACAAAACTACAGAGATGAACAAAATAAACAGCTTGAGCTGTTGTAAAGAAAATGGAAAATGCCCTGTCTAGTGGGCCACATAGAAGCTATGTCACTGTGCTAAAGCTTGCAGTAAAGAAAAGGTTACAGACACTATGAAAGCAAAACATCATCTTGGAGGAAAGTTTCTGCAGTTTATTAATTTAATGCAATGTGAAATAGCACAAATAAATGGTTTGTAAAACTCAGACTAGCACCAGATGCAAAGAGAAGGCAGCAGCAGGCAAGCAGTAAACTGAATGCCAAATAGACAGTGGGGCACCAACAAACCTGTGAATCTATAAAAAGAGCTATGTAAGAGGGGAAAAAAGTTGCAGCCAAAGATAAAATTATTTAGTCTTACAAATGCAACTTCAGGACTATCAAATTATAAGCAAAATTCTGGGGAAAAAAGGAAGACACACTAAAATTTTAAGTAGGAGAAAAAGCACACAGAATCATTATGGTTGGAACAGACCTCAAAGATCATCAAGGCCAACCATATACCCAATGCCACCATGCCCACTAAACCCTCTAAACAATGTCTTGAAGCGCCAGATCTAAACATTTTTTGAACACCTCCAGGGATGGTGACTCCACCACGTCCCTGAGGAGCCTGTTCCAATGCTTAATGACTCTAACAGTGAAGAAGTTCTTCCTAATGTCAAGCCTGAACCTCCCCGGCACAACTTGAGACCGTTTCCTCTTGTCCTATCGCTAGGGGAGAAGAGACCAACCCCCGCCTCCTTACAATCTCCTTTCAGGTAGTTGTAGAGGGTGATAAGGTCTCTCCTCAGCCTCTTCTTCTCCAGATTAAACAACCCCAGCTCCCTCAGTCACTCCTCTTAAGATTTTTTCTCCAGCCCCTTCACCAGCTTTGTCGCTCTTCTCTGGACATGTTCCAGTAGCTCAATGTCCTTCTTGTAGTGTGGGGCCCAGAACTGAACACAGGATTCAAGGTGCGGCCTCACCAGTATTGACTACAAACGATCACTTCCCTAGTCCTGCTGGCCACACTGTTTCTGATACAGGCCAGGATGCTGTTGGCCTTCTTGGCCACCTGGGCACACTGCCGGCTCATGTTCAGCCGGCTGTCGACCAACACCCCCAGGTCTTTTTCTGCCGGGCAGCTTTCCAGCCACTCATCCCCAAGCCTGTAGCGTTGCATGGGGTTGTTGTGACCGAAGTGCAGGACCCGGCACTTGGTCTTGCTGAACCTCATACAGTTGGTCTCAGCCCATCGATCCAGCCTGTCCAGATCCCTCTGTACAGCCTTCCTACCCTCCAGCAGATCAACACTCCCACCCAGCTTGGCGTCGTCTGCAAACTTACTGAGGGTGCACTTGATCCCCTCATCCAAATCATCAATGAAGATGTTAAACAGAACTGGCCCCAACACTGAGCCCTGAGGAGCACCACTTGTGACCGGCCACCAGCTGGATTTAGCTCCATTCACCACCACTCTCTGGGCACGGCCGGTCAGCCAGTTTTTCACCCAGCGAAGGGTATTCCTGTCTAAGCCATGAGCTGCCAGTTTCTCCAGGAGAATGCCCTGGGAGACAGTGTCAAAGGCCTTGCTGAAGTCCAGGTAGACCACATCTACAGCCCTTCCGTCATCCACCAAGCGAGTCACCTGGTCATAGAAGGAGATCAGGTTGGTCAAGCAGGACTTGCCTTTCATGAACCATAAAATACATAAATAGGCATGCAAGCAAAGCCACCAGCACTAACAACATTCTGCCAGGGCCCATAATATCCACTGGCATCTCTACAAAGATGTTACAGATTATTGTGATGTATTTACAGGAGCAGAGCATGCTCTCCATAAACACACTAAACCAGATAAAAACAGCTAAAGCAATACAGCATCACGTTCACCGATTGCTTTTGTGATATTAGACTAACAGAACTAATAGAGCAAACAGAAAAAGAAGGCATTGTGGGTAACTTCTGCAAGTCATTTGTGCCAAAGAAATATTCGAAAAAGGGGAATGAGTCATGAACAGATTAGTCAGTGTTTGCAAGGTTAACAAAACATATGAGTTTACACCAGACTTTAAAAGTCACAAAAAAGTCTCCCAAAGAAATCTTTCAGTAATTGTCTGAAAAAGTAGCATTCTCACTTCCCAAGGTTTGCACAGTAAAAAGCACCAGAGATGAACACTGATGACTTTGTATCTAAAACAGTTCTGCAGCAGGCCAAGAGGCTATGGACTACCTGGGAAAACAGAAAACAGAGATAAAGCAGATGAACTGAACTAGGTCCACAGCTTCAGAGAGATCAAAACCAAAACAAACAAACAAACAAACAAAAACCAAAACCAAAAGAGAAGAGAAGACTGAACAAAAACTAAGATTAAAAGATGATTTACATCTGATATTCTAACAAGGATCAGCTATTGAATGTCCTGAACTATCAAGATCAGCAACCGAGAAAATTGTCACTGTATGTTAAAGCATTGAAGTCTTTGACATACAGAATTCTCTGTGGAATACTTTTAAGCTATTTGGGAACAGACGACCAGCTCTGGCTGGATTTGACTTTGAAGTCAAGCCTACTACAGACATTTGCCAAACGTGACCAAAGATATTCAGCATACAGCAAGCAGTTGGTGACACATTCCAGGAAACAGAGTGCAAGCAGCAAGAGCCAAACGCTTCTTGGAAATGGGGAGCATTCCTAGTTTTGGGGAGAGGGGAGTACTTCATTGACTGATGGACCTTGCTAAGGCTCTGTAAGAAAGAACAGTGTGGCTAATGAGTAAAACAGAAAGAAATATAAATCTGCTTCTCAGCCACTAAACACAAAATGCCATGTTTTACCTTGCAATCTATTAAGTCAAAATATGAATGTCAGTTGGGAACTACCCAGTATGCTGAGATAAACTAGAGCTGATTTTATTTCAGTTTGATTTGAAAGAAAAAAAACAGCATTCAGGAACTGATTCATGTTCAGCCAGCCCTGAGGCAGGATCAGAGCATCCCCAGGTGACATGGTCACCTCCGTCACCATCAGAAATTACATAAAACACATGCCACTAGCTTAAAGGCACTCTCCTGCCTAAATCACATTGTCAATATATTCCCTGTATTGATTCTGATGTGAGGATAACAGCCCCTGCCTGAGAGGATCAGGCAAGCCTGATCATGAGCACCTTTGTCACCATCATGGCAAAGCACACAGGACACCATGCCATAGGTTTCATTCAGACTTTGAGGAAGAGGGTGTCCTGCAGATGTTCTCTGTACAAACCAAAGTGTTTGCAACACTCCAGAAACAAGGTGTTTTTTGACAACAGACGACTGTTCACTAGCAGCATGTTTACCTCACTTAGCCAGGAATTCAGTCATATCACTCCATCACAGTACCACAGCCAGCCAAAAGCCAAAGCTGGGTCAGTAGCTAAAATTTTAGCCTCTTAACAGGTGCATGAAGCAAATAAATCTGTCAAGCCAACATTGAAAGAAATAACTGCATGAGAAATCTCATTAACAATGTGTCAATAAAACATTCAGTGCTGAGATGCAGGCTTTGATGTCTGCAGCAGGACACAAAATCAGTCAGACATACAGAGTGTAACATCAAGGTGACACAGAAAATCCCAGGGACCCTGTGAAAAGAAAACCGTTATCTCAGGATAATTCATGTTCTGGAAAAGAGATTCGTATGTGAAACAGAAAACTCTGTGGGTTTTGGTTTGTTTTGGTTTTGGTTTAAATGATCAGGTATGTATTTTTCCAGAACCAGGAATGTATCCGCTCTTGTCGTGGTTTAACCCTCCACCTATGTTGTGGTCTAACCTCAGCCGGCAACTAAGCCCCACCCAGCCGCTCTCTCACTTCCTTCCAGTGAGATGGGGAAGAGACTCGGAAGAGTAAAAGTGAGAAAACTCATGAGTTGAGATAAAGACAGGTTAATAAATAAAGCAAAAGTTGTGCATGCAAGCAAAGCAAAACAACAAATTAATTCACTACTTCCCATCAGCAGGCAGGTGTTCAGCTATCTCCAGGAAAGCCGGGCTCCATCACACATAATGGTTACTTGGGAAGACAAACGCTGTCACTCCGAATGTCCTCCCCTTCCTCCTTCTTACACCAGCTTTATATGCTGAGTATGCCATCATATGGTACGGAATGTCCCTTTGGTCCCTTGGGATCAGCTGTCTAAGCTGTGTCCACACCCAACGTCTTGTGCACCCCCAGCCTACTCACTGGTGGGGCGGGGTGAGAGGCAGACGAGGTCTTGACTCTGTGTAAGCGCTGCTCAGCAAGTACTAAAACATCCTTGTGTTATCAACACTGTTTTCAGCGCAAGTCCAAAACACATCCCCATATGAACTACGAAGAAAATTATAGCCCCTACTATGAAGAAAATTAAGTCTATCCCAGCCAAAACCAGCACAGCTCATTATGAACACAAGGATCTATGAAATATGCTGAGAGTCCAAGACTTGATCAGAAACCCAGGGAAAGCATCTGCACTAATAAGTAGCTAGCATAATTGAAAACCACTTCAAAAACACTACATACACAAAAAGAGCAAGACAGTCTGCTGAAAGAAGAGTCTAACTTCAAATCTCTCACAAAATACAATGCTTCATTCAATGTTAGGACATAAAAGGAAATACTTTCAAATTCAGAGGAGAAAAAGTTAGTTGCCAAATAGAGGGAGGAGGTTGGATGCCGAGTTTAAAAGAATGAGGATAGTGATGACAACACAAGTTTTACCATAATGAGAAAATACAGTACATGTAAGCAAGGTACAGTAGCTGCATTTAGTTGTGTCCTGTTGTATAAACTGGGCATAACAGATATTACGATAATCAGCTACCTGACAAGAGGGTGTGTAATATGCACATATAAAAAATTTCAAAGTATTAGCACTCAGACGACATAGATGAAAAGCAAAACTGGTGCACTAGATTCATACAGACATTTTGCACTTCAGCAGTAAGCACATTTGCCCTAGGAGCACTGTTTCTGAAGACAAACATGTTTTGGCTTTCAACACAGCTACCCCAGAGAATCACATTGCACCTTCCAAACCAGTCTACTTACAATGTCCAAAGTGAGGAAAGTCTCAGGGGGAAAACGATGAACTTTACAGATGGCAGATATGAGAGAAGAAAAGGATCCAAGGCTCTCAGCAGGATTGCAAAGCACAGAGCAAGGAGAGAGGCTTGTCTTGTTCGATGCACATCTGGCAACATATGAAGACTTTGTTTTGTAGAGGAGCTGGTCCAGTAGCACTGTTAAGGTTCAGTTCATTTTTTAATGCTTAAGTCTGCCCATTTTATTTCATATGAAGGATATAGTCAATCCTATAAAAATGACAGCACTGACTTCTAGGACATCAAATGAATTTTTAGTGACTTTGCTGGCAGAGCTCTTTATTTTACAAGTTAAAATTAATTAGAGCTTGGGTTCTTTAAGAAATATAGCATCTATTGATCTTACTTTGTCTCAGATAAGCTGAGAAGAGCACAGTAATTTCAAATGTTTTGTATTAAGTAGATACTAAATAAAATACTTCATTTTTGCAATATTGAAATTAAACAGTTTTTAGTTAAAATGAAATGACAGCTGATGTACTAAGTTTCAGCAACTGAATATGCTATGGAGTAGTTCAGATAAGTAGTTCTCAAAATGAACTACTTTGATTTAACTCATCTCCAATAATCCCACCAATCTTTCTTCTACGTCAAACCTAGATTTATTTAGATTGATCACACACAATTCACAACTTAACTCCAAGAATTGCTCACTTAAGTACCTGCATGTGAGATAACTTTCCTCTCAAGTAAACAGTGGTTTTCTTACATCACCAATCTTAAGTAATTATGATTATTTTTTTAAAAAAGCCCTTGCAATTAGGGTTGAGCGAGAAGACTTTAAATCATAGAACCACAGAATCCTAGAATCCTAGAATGGTTTTGGTTGGAAGGGACCTTTAAGGGCCACCTTAGTCCAACCCCCCTGCAATGAGCGGGGACATATTCAACTAGAACAGGTTGCTCAGAGCCCCATCCAGCCTGTCCTTGAATGTTTCCAGGGATGGGGCATCTATAACCTCTCTGGGCAACCTGTTCCAGTGTTTCATCACCGTCATGATAAAAAAATGTGTTCCTTATACCCAGTCTGAATCTACTCTCTTTTAATTCAAAACCACTACTGCTTCTCCTGTTGCTACAAGCCCTATTATAAAAACTCTCCCCATCCTTCTTATAAACCCTCTTTAAGTATTGAAAGGCCAGATGGGTGCCTTTGTCCAAAAAAACACTTGCTTCCTTTAAGAAATAGTTTCAGTCACGTTTTCAAGATTTTCTCTAAAGATTGAAAGTTAGAAATATTTTCAAGATGACAGCTAAAATTTACATGTAACCATGAACCCAGGCACATAAACTGTAAGTAAAAGTAGTATTATGAAACTGTCATGTTTGAGATGTGTGATACACACTCAGATGTGTTAGATTATTTGATTATTTAATCTACATCCATGCCACAATACTAGCATCACAGAGAGGATTTCATCAGCCTGAGGGTTGTTTGGGTTTTTGGTGTTTGTTTGTTTGGCACACATGCACCAGGTATTAAACCTCCTCATTTTTCATCATCATCTTACAATTTCTTAAACCTCTTATATATTTGAACTTATTTTAAAAAATGAATTTTTACATATGTTTATTTGCACTTTTGCTGTTACTCAGTGTGGAGATACGAGGGAAAATAACTTCTAGTATATAGAGCTTTAAAGAATCTAGGTATTTTAAAAAAAAAAAACCAACACAACAAAGAAAACCACTTTCTATTAGCTTACTTCTTTCCGCAGGAAGGGCACAAATACAAAAATAACCAAGACCTCCATTTACACAAGAAAACACAGAATCAATATAATCAAATGCTAGTGGATGGAAAATGTTAAAGAAACTATAAAATATTTCACAGGATCGATTAGCAAGATACAGAAAGTTTTGACAGTTCTGGTGTATGAGCCCAGGCATACAGAATAAAGCACTGGTATCTAAACAATTGATTTGAGTTTAATAAGAAGTGAGACTAATTTGCTACGCACAGAATCAGCAGCAGCATTTCAAAGAACAAATAAGCAGAATCCACAGTCCCATGTAATTTATTCCTTATTTTCATTTCTAAGATTTCTAGTGTATCTAGTAATAAAAATTTGAAATGGATAAGAGGGTAATTAAGTTTTCTGTTAACCTCTGTATGGATTTTCTTTTTCTGACAGTACTGGGAAGCTACACTGTCAGTGCATGCAATACTGCACAGTATGTCTGAGGTCCCCGGTGGTAGGAAAATGAACACTGTATGCCTGATTTAAAGAAAAGGCCTTTCTCAGTAGCTTTCTAGAACATAATACACTGCAGTACAGCATGGTGGACTTTAGTGTGGCGGAGGAAGTAACAAATGCATCCAGGTTTTTTGTGTTAACGTTTATTGGTTTTTAACAATAGATTCGCTTAGATACCTCACTGCCAGTAATAATAAACTGTGTATTTAGTCCTTGTTTACACTTATGGCACAATTTTACTTTTAAAGAAATGTAAAAGAAAACATCACATTAATCTGTCTTGCTGTTTAACATCAGCTGTAACGATCTTTTGAGAGTCTGACTGAAAGCCTAGAGTTTCTCTACATGATGTCCCTTTAGTCTCTTGGAAAACATCACAGAATGCCTGCCGTGTAGAATTAGGCCTAATCTTAATTATCTTCCTGCCTATTTCCTGAGCTTAATTAACTTTTCTGAGTGCTTTTCTACACTGCAATGAGGACTAAACCCATTTTGTCTTATTCAGCTTTTCATAATTTCTTTTTCCTCTGTTCCTAGGACAACGAAAAGCTCTTCACAGTCCTAATTGTTATGGCAAAACCTAAGGTATGAGATTTGAAAGAAATGCTGTAACAAAAAATTTGAGAATGTACAGCCATGCATACAAACAGAAGGGCAGAAATCTGCAAATGTGGAGAGATAATCCATTCTAGCCTTTAAATACTGACTTTAAATATTTAATTATCTTGTTAACTAAATTCAGATTACAGGATTCAAATCCTAGTCTTTATAGGTCATCAGGCTGTTTTAGGTGAAGTACAAAATGTCTACATTCCGCAGTGCTCAAATAAGTTTAGAATAATATAGCAGCTAATTTGCATGGCCAAGCCATCTCCCTTACTGGTTACCCAAATTATCCTATGATCTGGCCATTTTTATCACAAGGCAGAACAACTCAATGAAGGTTGAGCACATATTGTAGCATCTCACTTTCCTACTGCTAGAATTTGACTTTGGTTTTTCAGATTACGAAAACTACCTGTATACTTTAGAGAAACAAACACAAAGACTTTGCTTACTCCATTTTTTCCCATTCAGGAGGCAAAAGGGAAGTTTTATTTAAACTGGTTGTCTCAAAAGACAATTATTATTTTAATTAAAATAATACTTTCTTCCAAGCTCAGACAGCCTCCACTAGCTATTGAGCTTGGAAGCTATTGAGCTTTTATTCACTTCTCCCATGCCAGCAAGAAGCAGAGTGGTTTCGTATCTAGGCATGATCAGATGAGGATTTTAAAACGATTAGCTGATATGCAGGTGTTCAGTCAAGTTGTTTTTTAATAATATTGGAGACAGATCAGACAATTAAAAACCCAGTAGGTGGACACCACTCATCCCTTAGTTAAAGGTCTAAGGTCAACTAGATTTTACAGAGTACTTATTTAACTTCTCAGGATTTGACCCTGTCATGATTTGACTGTCAGCACCAGAAGACAGATACAGATGTAAAAATAACCGACATCAAAGAAAAAATAATCAGCTCAAGCATCTATCCAGAAAACAGGGAAAGCTATGCTATGTTTTCTCTTGCCACCTTTCCCATAACACCCACAAACAACCACCAAATAGCTTAGCAATAACTTCATCAAAGTGAAAAAGAAAGCTCTATGATGGTAAATAACTAACTGTTAAAGTTAGCTATGCCCCTGTATCATGATGGGGTAATAACTCTACCCATTTGGTTCTTCTCTGTTTCCCTGGACACGAACAAAATACCCTTTATGCTAGAAAATAATGCACTGCATAAGGTATCAAGAGTGCTGAAGTTTAGATCATTTCATTTCCATTTGTTTGCATTTGTGTATTTCAGTCTTTTTGATTCATTAAAGCCTCCTGCTTGTGAGCTGAGAAGTCACACAAGGTCACTTTCAGCAGCTATGGACTACAACCTTAGAAGTACTGCCATCCCAAGGTCTCCACTTTTTAGTAGTAACTTTTAGAATGAAGATAGAGCAAGGGTATTTGGATGTACTGAATGCCTAGTATACTCTCCTTCAGCAGCAGGAAGAGAAACCAAGTTCAAACATCATAACCCCATGCTGTTACATAGGAAGCACATTGTAGAGCAACAATACAGCACACAAGCATGCAATTGTACTTTACAGCTGTTACACCTAACCTACTCCTTGAACTCTTTCTTAACACAGTCCAGGATATGGTTTTATCACGACTTGCTGAGAAAGTAATAAATTGAGTTATGGACTACACTGCTCATAAAAGCAGGTCAAAAAAGAGAGTTTTAATACAACACATTATAATAAAGAACAAAATAAAGAAAAAAAACCCACAACTAGACCTAGTTTTTATTTACTTTTTCCACATTAGCTTCAACACACTTCACTACTTAAACAATAGGTAACTTCGGTTTTATTTCTTACACTTCATCCATCTATACCATCACAAATTTCCCTCTTTCCTCTCTCTCCTCTGGATCTCTAGAATAGATGTGAAGAAAGGCAAGGGCTACTTAACAGACCCAAACAGCAAGTCCAGCTGGGCAAACTGAGCCTCAGAGGGAAGCAATCAGGCTCCCAGGACCGGCACTGCCCACACACCCAACCACGACTCCTTGGCGGTATACAGAACAGGAGGGCACACCAGGAAAGGAGCAAGCAATTGCTGTCTCCCACTTGTGAGGTGGCCCCAGGGCTGAAGGAAAAAACAGCTTTGAGCTCCTTGGTATGCCTGTGTCACTTGTCCACAGGACAGTTTTGACATGTGGTTCATAAACTTAGGAAGGTTGGCCATTTTACTTTTCAAGTTTCAAGCACAGTCTAAACTGGAGCAAAGTTTTATCTGAATTCTTCAGAAATGGAAGTATCTTTCCCTTCAAGACAAACCCCTCTCAGGAACTGGGGCCCAAAGCAACTTACCAGTGACCGGTTCTGAAATGTCCCATTAAGCCAGGGTTGTTCATGCTGCTGTGAACCCTGTTGTGCCAATACAGAACCACCAAAACTTTAATCTTTATGGCAGCTGAAAAGATTTACTTCTAAGTGACAAGCTGGAGTTAAAAGCTGCAACATATAAAGCTTAAAAAAAAGGACAGGAACCTTCTCCTTAAGTGGTTTAAGATTTGAATCACAGTTCCACCAGTTTGTGGATTTGCAAATTGTTTTCAGCTCGTGGAGCAATGGTATTAATTCCCACTAAATTGGAGGGCAGTTTGATTAAAAGATCAAGTGAAACGTTTCTCAGTTCCTAGCCTTCTAGCACCAGGCTAATGGTGTAAGAAACCACTGCCTACACAACAGAAAAGTGCCATGGTCTTCAGCCATAAACCTATCACCTTACTGTATTTATTGTCTCTTGAAGTCAGTGATATGCTTTTCATGCTATGTTAGTCACTTTATAAAAAGTGACTGTTAGAAAGCAGCCATTTGTTTAGTTTCCTTAGAGCATCTGTCCTTAGCATGAGACTGAATTTTAAGATAATCACTGGATTAGCTAGATACACTAATTTAAACTTCTATATAAGAGCACCAAGAACATTATTTGTTGAAACCCTTTAACAGCAATGGACTCTCTGCAAGTGAATATTAACAGAACTAGTAGCTACTTGTGTTCAGCTGCCTGGAATTGTTTATATGCTCTGGAATTCTCATTGAGAGCTGCAGCCAAACATATATACACATGTGTGTAAACCCACTCAAAATACATTTGAAAAGGAAGGAGGGGAAATATGTATATCCCTAGCTATTTTGAAAGGAAGAGTCTGCTCAACCAGAAAAAATACATGCAGTTATATCCTCACATTTACTTACAGAGAGCAACAGGTAAATAAATGAAGTGGAAGAGATGTAGAAGCTCAACAAGTTGCTTTTGTACAAAGAAAAAAAGTGGATGCATTTTAGCACTGAGAGTGTAGGTTTCGTACCCATGCATGCTTCTGTACAAACAGTATGTACTTTCTCCTGTCTCTCTTTGATACAAAGCAGGTGATTAGGAGTGAACAGATTAAGGGACTGTCTGTCATGCAGGGTAAGTGTTAAAAGAAAGCAAGCTCATCTTATCTCAATGGCACAACCGTAACACTTTCAACTACTACTTGCTTGTTAAAATGGAGCAAAATGAACAACTAGGGAAACAAACAAGAACTAAAATAAACCCTAGTAAGTAACCCTTGGTAAGAGCAGCTCAAAGCTCATTTAACTCATAGGCTTATTTAAAAAAACAAAGTTTCTAGTGCCAGTTAGAAAAAATTTGCTCATGTCTGCATATGCAGTGAGTTTCCAGGTATAGTTCCTAATTGCTAGAAAACATACTGCAGTTTTATTTCATCTATGAAGAAAAAAAAATAAATTCCTGCATCTGCTCAAGCCACTAACAGCTTATTGATATGTTCAACTGAGCCTCTACCAGGTTTTCTCTATTTTCATTAATATTAATATCCTGACAGTCAGTAGAAACAACAACAAAACAGTATTTCAGAAGGTAGAGAAAAAGCCAATACATAGCTAAAGAAAAACATAAATCAACTCTTAAAGCAACTTTTTTTCCTGTGCTTTTGCTTTTTCCTCTCAACATGTTCCCTAATGGTTTTCTACAGTTACATCTTTACAAGGGCTATCATTTCAATTAATAAGAATTTAACATATTAACATATGAACATACTTCTCCACTCTTGCAAGTCACAGATTTCTTCCTGTATTTTATGGGGGTTTGAGATTACTGGTTCCAGAAGCCACAGAAGCACCACTTGACACACACACAAACATAACGCACAAACATGTCCACGCATAACACACACGGAAAGCTCCAAGTCCATTTGTTCTTTCCTTCCCGCCATGATTCCATTGCTACGCAAGTGAATATCCACTCCTTCACTTTACAGATTCCAATATATTTTAGCTTACAGCATTTCCATCTAAAGGTTTTGCAAGAAATTAAAATATTTTCAAAATAGGAAAGAGGTATTAGAAGGAAATGGTTCTATGAAATAAGCGTTCTTTCTGAATTCTAACACCTGTGGGTCATTTTAGATAGCTTTGAATCCAGACCCTTTGTATACATGGCAAACTGGCTGATATAAATCAAAGGCAATACTACCTTTTAACATAGTCAAGACAGATATGTATATATTTATATAACATAAAAATATCTATATCTGTATATATCCTGACTACATTAAGCACTAGTACTGCCTTTGATTTGTACCAAATATTACAATCAATACTACGCTGCAGGATCAGAGGGGCTCCTGTAACTCTCATATTTTAATACTCTTTTTCATCCCTGTATCTTCACTGTGACTTTTGCAGCTGTAGGGCCGGGTTTACTTAATTTTTGTTCTGGCAATGCACTGGGATTTCCAAACTCCGCAAATCATATTTCACAAATATTATTAGCTTAAGTCAAAAAGAAGCAGTGAGAGAGCTGAACAACCCATTATTTCTTTTTCATTTTTTTGCGTAGAATTTGCAAGAAACATATGTATTTTTCTGCCCCTCTTACCTTCACCATTCCTGAAAACTGCTTGCATAGTCATTACAAGACAGACATCACTTTAAACACTATTTGCAAACACAAGGAAATAATTCAGTCGTGTATTTCCCCTTTTCCAGTGCAACATTCTTTTGCACTCATGCAGCCACTGTTACAAACAAGTCTGCCATTGGGCCCTAAAAGGATGAAAGGGCAACTTTACTCATAATATTACATCACAACAACTGTGAGGAATAAACACAATAGCACAGAACATCATTATTCAGATTATGATTTGATACGTGCTGAAGAGTATTTCATATAAATTTTATGTAAAATCTAGAACAATACATCTTTTTTCAGAAAGCCAACCAATAAAAACTGTTGCCTTATAATATCAAAAATAAGCATACTTGCTGTTACATCCAAATTACAGAAGGCACCGACCAACTGAAAACTGTTAAATAACAGGAAGAAGACAAGATAGGAGACACCGCACAAATCTAATACAAATTCAGCTGGCAAGGTCAGGCTTCATGTTGCTTTCTGTGGGCACTAGCAGTGTCAGCCAGGCACTAGTAGCTGATGATAATGGGCAATTTCAATGTTTAACAGCGGAACATAGCAGAACACAGGCTAGTTCTTCCCAAACAAGGGGGGCATCCTTTAAATACGAATATGAGACAGCAGCTCAGTTTGGAAGTGGCAGAGAATATAGGTGGAAAGCAACTTAGGTGAGGTTAATAATAAAAATAACATTTCTGTTTCTTAGGAAGGAAGGCATGGAAAAAAAAATCAATAGCCTTCAGGAAAGAAGACTTCTATAACCTTACCGACGTTGTCGCTGCGGTCTCATGTGATGGATGTCTGAAAGAAAAGAAGGGAATAAGGAGAACTGGTAACCTTCAAAGACCGCAGCTGCAAGTTATCACAGTGCAGTGAAAAGATAAGGAAGGCTTGGAAGACACTAACTCGGTTAATTAAGTTTTTCAGTGGTTTCAAAAAGAAAGTTCAAAGTAGAAATTAGATTAGATTATTCTTTAGTACCATTAGTAATTTAAACAAACATGAGAAGAAAATCTAGAAAGACCAATCTTTGAAGAGTTAAGGAGAAATTAAACTCACTTGGTAAGTAATTTAATAAGAAGACAACCACCAAAAGAGCTGTTTTGATACACAATGGAGAGGAAGTGCTGCTACTCAGTTCTCAGTGACAGATGTATTCAATACCAGTTTGCCTCCTTCTCCCCTCAGGATGTGACTAACGCTTAACGTGACCAGCCCCAGTGACAGAAAGGTAAGAATGCCAGCCATTGCAGGTTAAAGAGCATGTTGGACGTTTTCAAGCTGGCAGTGTTGTTGAAATTCACCTTTGAATACATGAGGCCAGATCCTCCATGAACTGTGGAGCCCATCTAACTGCACACAGGGGCTAAGAGGGGAGGAGAGGAACCTGCTCCCTTGTCAGCAATGGGTGGTTTATTGGTCCATTCCACTGTCTTAAAACCAGTGCTTGCAAAAGGCCAAAGGAAGTAGCTCCAGAACAGCCAGCAGTTATCTTTCAGATTTCATGAAGGGCCTGGACGAGCTCAGAAAACTGGGGACAGAAAAAACAACATGGTACCTACCTTTAAAACAGGGAAGAAGAAAGGGGAGAACTTGGGATTCGGAACCCTGTCAGCTTACCTCTGCTTCCTAGAAAACAGAAGAAGAAGGTTTAAGTGCCACAAAGGTAAAAAGTGAATAAGAAAGTGCCCTAGGGAGTATTATCACGCCATTCACACTTCCTCCCTTCCTCTAACAGGCACAGATTCTCCTGAACAGGGGAGAAATATTAAGTGTTAATGCCTTGACTTTAAGTGTCATTTATAAAGCTGTCTCAGATTATGTTCTTTTAAGAAATAAGAAGGCAAGTTAAGAGAAAGAAGCATATAGGACAAGATAAATAGCAGAAGTATTATCAGCAGGTTAGTGACAAGTTGGAACAGAGTATGGAGGAGGTTTTACAAGAGTCTATCCCAAGCCCAGAATTATTCAGTATTTCTTTACTAACTTGGATGAAAGAAATAACAGGTATGATTAGTAAATTTACAGGTAATATTGATCTGGAAGACACTAAGTTGAAGGACTGGATTAGAATTCAAAATCCTAATTAACTGAATTCTTACTGAGTACAGTGGAGGTTAGGCAGTACTCAGATGCAAAGCTCTACACTTAAACAGCTGCACAGTCATAGGATAGCAGATGACTGCGCACACAGCTGCCCTGAAGAAGAGATCTAGGGGATCCAAGGGGAAATGCATAATTGAATAGGTTTTACCACACATGACAATTTCTTCACTCATTTAAGTGACAAAGCTGCCCTCAACTGAACAGTCATGCCCAGTTCTGGGCACTAATTGAACCAGCTGGAAAAGGCAATAAGAATAATCAGAGGTTTGGAAAACAGGAAAGGCTGAAAGAATTTGAGTGTTCTCAGTCTAGAGGGATGAAGAGGGATGTGGCAAAAAAACACACGAACATTAGAATAAACTCTTAAGGTCCATTGTCAACAGGACAATAGTGATGTTAAAGCTTGAAAGCTTTACCTTACATGCCAACAAGAGAGCCTTAATATCTAAGACCTTTAGAAACTGAAGACAGTGCCTATAACCACTTATGTTTGAGAGGTGACTGGACAAAACTCTGTGACAGATAGGCAGAAGCAATATCACACTTATTATTTAATGGAATTCAAAATTAATTCAAATAATCAAGTAAAAAGAGTTGGAGTTGGGGAAAGATGTGAGTGGTTGTCCTATAGAAACTAGACATCTGAATTATTTGAATTACAGTTGTGTTGTGTTTGCGTGGCAAGGTTTTGGTAGTGAATGGCCTACAGGGGTGGCCTCTGTGAGAAGCTGCTAGAAGCTTCTTCCATGTCTGATAGAGCCAATGTCAGACGGTTCCAAGATGGATCCACTGCTGGTCAAGGCCAAGACCATCACCAACAGTGGTAGCACCTCAGGGATAACACATTTAAGAAGGGGGAAAAAACCCTGTGCAACAGCAACTGTAGTCAGAGATAGCAGTGAGAATATCCGATAGAAACAGCCCTGCAGCCCCCCGGTGAGTGCAGCAGGGGGGGGAGGGGCTGCAGGCCCGAAAGATCCCCCGCCAGCCCCTGGTGCAGCCCACGGTGAGGCCGGCTGTCCCCCGGCAGCCCACGGAGGCCCACGCTGGAGCAGATCCCCACCTGCAGCCCGGGGAGGACCCCACGCCAGAGCAGGGGGATGCCCGAAGGAGGGTGGGAACCCGTGGGAAGCCCACGCTGGAGCAGGGTCCTAGAAGGACCTGTGCCCCATGGAGAGAGGAGCCCAGGCTGGAACAGGTTTGCTGGCCGGGCTTGTGACCCCATGGAAGGGACCCAGGCTGGAGCCGTCTGTGCCTGAAGGGCTGCACCCCGGGGAAGGGACCCACGCTGGAGCCATGCGTGAAGAACTGCAGCTGTGGGAAGGACTTATGCTGGAGAAGTTGGTGGAGGATTGTCTGCTGTGGGCAGGAACTCAGGCTGGAGCAGGGGCAGAGGGTGAGGAGTCCTCCCCCTGAGGAGGAAGGAGAGGCAGAGACAACAGATGAGGAACTGACCCCAACCCCTATTCCTCATCCCACTGTGCTGCTCAGGAGGGGAGGAGGTAAAGAAAACCGAGAATGAAGTTGAACCTGGAAAGAAGGGAGAGATGGGGCGAAGGTGATTTAAGGTTTACTTTTTATTTCTCATTACTGTATTCTGATCTGATTGGCAATAAATTAAATTGATTTCCCCAAGTTGAAATCCCCGAGTGATCTCCCCATCCTTACCTCAACCCATGAGCTTTTCATTATATTTTTTCTCCCCTGTCTTCTTGAGGAGGGGGAGTAATAGAGCGGCTTCATGGGCACCTGATATCCAGTTGGGGTCAACGCACCACAACAGCAAGGATGTCACATACTTCAGGAAGGCCTCTTTTCCCTTTTCTTCTGATTCTCAGTGATTTCTGCATTGAAACTTTGTGTTGTACTACACTTTAAATCTCATCGGATTGCCAGTTTATGGTACATATTCTTTGTAAATTTGATATTACCTCTGCCTTCAGGAACTGAATCATGAAAAAGAAGAAAGTAACGATCTAGTTCTATGTTAGTATTTGTGAGCTTTGCCACTGGAAGATGGGTTTAAAGAAACAGAAGACAACTGATTGATGTTCAGTGTCTTATTTAAAGCTACACACCACTTAAAGCATACAATGCTTTCTCATGCCAAGCCATTATCTCTGCTAAGATTCTCTCTGTATATTGCCCACGGTGGTATTTGTCACTTGGGCAAACAATTCAAATGTGATACCAGAAATGCAGCAGTAGATGGCATAATTACACTGTGATCTAGTTGAAATTTTAGCACCACTCTTTTGCCTAAATCATTCAAATCAAATATTTAAAAAAAAAAAAAAATTTGCTCTCAAATTGAGGAAGTATGAGGCTGGCTGATCAACTATATGAGCAGAAACAATACAGTGGAAAATGCACCTGTGTTTTCTTGTTAGAGAAAGTTGTGCTCTAGGCTCAAATTTTTATAACAGTGGTCAGAATCAAGCTGGAATTGAACGTTTAAATTCCTTTCTTGCAATTACAAGTCACAAAAGTTTCAGAAAAGAAATTGATAATGTTCTTATGTAGATGTGTAGATAATGTGGCTAACATTACTAACCCTAGCTTTAAGATTATTTTCTTCCCTACAGATTTTAAGGCAAGGTTGATTGGACATTATAGTTTTGGTGGTGTGAGGAACATTCACCTATGTAGTTTTTAAGAGAGGACAAAGTCTGTGAAGCAAAGTTTTATTTCAGCGCTGGGTGCACGGGAGATCACCTCCGTGATCCTCCTGCATGCACACCGGTTGGTCTCACTTCTACGTACTTATTTAGGACAGTCATTCATATTCATGCCATTTCTCGGAAGTCTTACACATATTTAAATGATTTCCTCGAAGTTACTTACATCTATGCCCTCCCACTTGCGTCTGCGCACTGTTCTCTGGGGGTCTTCTTTGAGGGTCGTGGGCTGAAGGCTCAAAGTCTTCCTCTCGGTTGAACTCTTGACCTCCTTATTCCGTTCCAGTTACATGACAAAATCGCAAGTTGACAGGTAATCTTCTCTTTCTTCCATATAAGGGCAGGAAGGTGACAACCAAGCTAAGATAAGTGGTATCAGCTAAAGCAGCTTGACCCTATACCTGAATACACATTACCCCGTCTCTGTCCCCATACCTGGGTCCTTGGAAACTTACATTCTTTCTGACCACCTATGTGCTATGGTTTAAGCAAAACTACATTATTATTTACCACAGTGGTTTTTTTTAAGGAATCATAATTACATTTAGAACTAACTGTAGATCAGAATTTTCCCCTTTATCTTGACAGCTATCATAGGTTTTCAGAAATTTCATGTGAAGTTATTTTGAACTACAGTAAAAGCCCTCAGAGCATTTCAGACTATGATCTCAAAGTGATGAGTAGATATTAAAGCATGTCATTGTAAAAAAATGACACCATAAACAATGTACAGAGCCATAGGCAGCAGTAAAACTAAGCTTCCACTACCAACAGGGGTTAGCAGTAGCTTAAAGAAAACTGAATTGCACGATGCTTGCTTCCCGTGCACTTAAGAATGTCTCAAAATGCATGCTGTCTCGCAAAATACTTTGATCTTTCTAGAGTGCAGAATAAACTCTCCAGTAGACATCAGCGTAATCTTGCTTATATGATCCTCATTCACTGAACTGTGCCATAGGCTCTCAGAAGGAATCAAAACTGTACCATCAGCATGGCTAATATCCTTAAGATGTAACATAGCACCTGGAGACAGCAGTGCACCACAGGCAACACCAATCCCTCTTAGAATCCTAGATCCCCTCCTCGGGATCACCATGTTTCCCCTTTCTTCAGCTATCTTTACTGTTGCCTTTCTTCATTTAGAGAAATAATGCAGAAAAAGATACTGTCTAGAAACTTTTCTATAATTTATGTGTAAGTTTTTAAGACTGTGGGCCAATATGATGTTCTTATGGACAGTTTAGACAGAAAGAAATACCACTGCTCCCTCCACATTTCATCATCTCTTCTTTCCTCACTCTTGCAGGCAAACATAATGTTTCTAATTTGCACTCAGAACTTTGTTTATTCTCCTGGTGACACACTGAGTATGCATGCTTTTCCTATACCAGGAGAGCCTTCTGCAGTCTTTAATGGCTTCTTCCACAATCTAGAAAAGCCTTTTATAGTGCCCTTGGACAAAAATACCCACAACAGAGGAAAAAGCTGGATCCCCTTATGTAAGACTTTGCTAGGGACGACTCGAGTCTTGAAAAAGAAACTATCTTTCTGGTTCCATATACCTATTCAGGTTTTTTGTTCATATCGGTTGTGATATAAGCAAAGAAGTTAAGTTCAGGCTGTTAAGTTTTGTCTCCTTTGTGCATTGCAGTAGCCTTAATTACACAACCAAATTTCTTTCTATAAGACAATCATCTGAGTGATTCAGTGTCCAGTATGCTGATGCTCACTGAATAGAGGGTCCTCAGCATTTTCATGTTGTTCTTATTACTTGGTATGCAGCCTCACAATTTAGTACATTCTCCACACTTTACCCTAAATTCTACCCTACTGATTTCTGCATGAAAGTGAAGTGTTTGGTCTAGTGTTCCCTTCCAACTGCACCATAAGGTAAAGGGGCATTATGATTCCTTTGCTTTTACTAGTGATTAATCAAAGCAGAGAAGTCAAAGTTAACGCTAGGATGATTTTTCAAATCAGTACAGTATGATTCTTTAAGTTTTCAGAACACAGTTTCCATTCACTAAAGTTTAGCTGTGAAATCTCAGCAGACCTGTGAACTGGGATATTCAGGGGAGAAGGAGTATGAAATTAGTAGGGGTCTTGGCTTGGGGTTTTGCTTTTTAGTTTGTCCAATGTTTGTTTGATTTGTTTTTAGGAATTTGATTTGAGTGACCTACTACGATTCCAGTAAGGCTTTGTGCAAGGGGAATTAAATTCTCAAGGACAAGTTTCACCTGCCTTAGTTTTAAGACCTCTCTCCTCTACATCAGTCATTAAGTGTTCCTGTCTACATACCATTCAACCTCCACAAACCTCTGAAAGTTTGGACCTTATATCCAAAATATTTATTATTTTCTCATCAACATCATTAGTGTTCAGTATACAGTGCAAGTGTACTGGCTTCTCAAAATACAGTAGGAAGAGCACTCTGTAAGAGACTGTTGTAGTGTACTTATACATGAAGATGTAGTATGTCTTCCTGGAAGCTGTAGTATCCAAAAATCATCTTTTTAGAGTGCTTGGGAATAGTCCAACTACCTCCAAGTTTTATAGCACAAGCTTCTATGTTGCACATTAGAAACTATGAAAAGGAACAGTTCCCCTGCACTTTTCTCCCAGCCCAAAACAATTTCAAATGCATACAACCAAACCCATTAAATTCATCAACAATACTCAGACGATTTGAGATGCCTTGCAACATGCCTTTGACTTGAGGGTATAATCACAGAGAACAGTATTACTGCTCCCAGAGGGAAATATTTCAATGTGACATGATAGCAAGGGACTCTTCAGACCTTGCAGATTCTATTCTCACGCTCAAGTCAAATCAAGTTGCATCTTGAGGGGATTTAATTTAGTTTCTAAACAAAACAAGCTGGTTTGGGGAAAATATTTTGAAACTGAAGTGTGTTGTTTAATTCTTCCTCTCCTTTCTCCTCTCCCCCTGCAGTACATCCCAGAACTGCAATGAAGCTTCCAAAACAGAACAAATATTCATTGTTAGGTTCTCTTCTCGCAGTTATTTCTCCTTTGAAGGTAATGGAAATTTGGCAAGCAGAGTCCAGACATAACAAGGAGTCTGTGGCCTTCTCCCAGTCCCACGCAATATTCTGTACTGGAGAATCCATTCTGTTCCATTGCTGAGGGGCTTTTTTTGCTGTTGTTGGTTGGTTTTGGTTTATTTGTTGGTTTGGGGTTTTTTTTTTAAGAACTGAAGCCATCCAGATCCTTCTAGCTTTTGTACTTCTATTTCTGTCACTGCCCTGGCTGATTTCTTCTTTACTGTGGGAAGATGTTCTCAGGCTCTGTCTTCTTAGTACTCTCTGAAATAAGTCAGGAGCTTTTACATATTTATCTAGTAACAAATGTTCTCTTGCCCAGTGTCTTTTCATGTAACATCTGTCTCAATTTCCTATTTGCCCATAAAAGTCAAGTCGTGCTCGCCTCACAGGACATAAAACTGTTCTCTGGAACTAAATAAACTTTCCTTTTGTGTCATTGGCTTTCCTCAGTATTATTAAAACTACTGTTCCATTAGGACATTAGACAATGTACAGCTGATATTTTAAAAAAAAAATACTACACCATTTACTCTAGGTTAACAGCTCAATACATTACACGCTACTCTACATTTTGCTGGAGGAATGCCTGTTACACTTAAAAAGAAACCTTATGACAGTTGTATTGTAGTTCACGATCTCTATCCATACTGGGCAAACTCTGCTGAGGTTTGTAAATGCAAATATTGATATAAGTTTTTTCCACCCTATAGGTGAAGATGTGTCTCTCCTTCTACTGATTGTAACAGCTCATGTGTTTTTTCTGGATAACAGCTTGGATCTCCACATGCTTATATGTTAGTTTCTTTCATTGTAGAATTCCAGATTCTCATCTCTATTGTTTTGGGCACTATATACTTTCAGAAATGGACCAAATCCACTATCTGCCAAGTTCTAGCTGCTTTGTCAAGCATCCATTGTTTTTCACAGTTTTTATTCTGTATCCAGTCTTTTGTTGAATACATCTTGCAAAGCAGTAGAAATCAGCTGCTTAACCATTTCAGTCTTGCTACAGCTCCCTCTGCTCAGTAAAATCATCTCTCCTCCAAGTTTAATTTTTGCAAAGAACACTGAATTCTTCAAGTTCCTATGTTTATATCTAGAGTTGACTCTACAGAACAGATTCTTTGGTGTAACTGAATGTCATTACACACTGGAAGACCCTCAGATATGCCATGTCACAACCACAACCGCTTCCTGAAAATCTGCATTATCACTCACTATGTATTTGTAGGGTTAAGCATGGTTTAATTTTTCTCAACTTCTCTTGTCCTTTTAATCTCCACCCAGAAGTGTGTTAGCACACTACCACATGTGGTACGCAGTAATTATTCAGAAATAAGATGGTTTACACAGAGTTTTGGTTCCAGACTCTTGTAAGCTACAAAAAGCAAGCTTTCGCACCACCCATTTCTCAGATATCTGTGATGTGCAGTTCTCCTGCCAGAAGTAGTCGAGGAATCTGCCTACAACCACTCGAGAAGGGACACAAGCCACTCCTGAAGAGTGCAATGCCTCACTGGAAAGCAAGACAGAGGAGTTACCACTATTCAAAGTCTTTAATTTTTCAGTACCTGCTAATTGAGTACTGTGCTACTCAATAAAGAGATATCAAGCATGCTGTGAACACAGACAGGCCTTTTTCTGGACAAAATTAACAGCTGGTTAATTAATAAAAACACCCAGGTTTTGTGGCACCTGCAATTTCAAAAGAGCTTGAATTTCATGCAAGATTAATTGAACTGGTGCTTCACAAATGCAATGCAATATGACTCCTGTGTATTTTTGCAACAAACTAGTTCTCCCAATACGGATCTCAATTTTTAACCTTCCGTTTCCTGAGATATCTTTGGACTCCCTTCCAACAAACTAGCATAAAATAAAAGTTTTACAGTCACTTTACTGAACCAAGAGTATGTTGTTACAGTACTAATTTGGAAAAAGTATTTTAAAAGATGAAGTAGCAAAAGACACTACACAGAAAATAATAATATTATACAGGTGCAAGTCATTGTCAGATCAATACAAAGCTACTGAGACTTGATATGGTTATTATTACAATTAAATTACGAAGAAGTAAGTTTCAATACAGCATTAGGACTTGCTTATGAAGTAGCAGCTAGACTGTCAGAAAAAGTATCGGGATTGTGGCAGAGAGTATATGGATATTTCTGCAGGTGTGAAATGTCCAAAATAAAAAAATTCACAAATAGGCCTCTCCTCTAAGGAGGGTTTAATTTAAAAGGTTTATACGACATAATTGATTTCGTTGGCTTACTTTCTGAATTTTAAATATCAAATGAAAGCATAGGAACCCATGCAAAGAAATGGGGGCAGGGGTTGCCTGTCTCCCATTTATATCTTTTGCAAAATGCACTTAGTGTTTTACTTCCCGTTGCTCCTACAGAGCAGCCACAGGAAACTGCTGAAATCTGGGAGCATCCCCTAAGTACAGGGACTGCCCAGGGCAGAAGGAGTGCTACTGAATTCAGACTCCTTCTTAGTCAGTGAAGTGTCCTGATTTGGCTAAAACAGGACCCATTCTCTTTTCGGTAGATGTTCCTTTAGTTAAGTTTCTTCTAAGTAACTGTACTCTCTGAAGCTGATTACATGCTTTTCAGGCAGTGTCTGCTTTTAGAGTTTATGGCGCTTCTTGTCTGTAGTTGTTGCTTGGGTAGAAGTGGTATTGTTATGCAGAAAAGCCCACGGGTGTGCTTGTTCCTATGGGAACCAGACTCATTGTGGGCTCTCTCATAGTCCCTGGCTGGGGAGGCGGAAAAGGGTCACACCTGCAGGAAGCTGCAGGTGGGACAGGTGACCAAGGACTGACGAACGACATATTCCATCTCATACACTTGAATACTCTGTATAAAGATAAGGGATCACAGGTGTCAGCCCTCTTTGTTTCATGGCTGGCATTCTGGTGGGACTCTGCACACTCTCCCGCCTCTGACCCTGATCGGTGCATCACGGCATCCAGTTCCCGCCTGCTGTGGAGTCTGGTTGGGGACACCCAGGTGCCTGCCCGGCCACGTGAGCACTGTGAGCTGCCACACAACAGCAGACAGTCCCGCAGTCATCATCAGGAAGCTCAGTATAGGTTTTGTATATTTCTATTTCTATTATTACTAGTATTAATATTATTTATGCTCTTTTTCATTGTTATTGTTTTATTAGAAGTGTTTTAACTTTCCAACCCAGAAGTCTCTCTCCTTTTTCTCCTCTCCTTCCCCTTCTGGGAAAGGAAGGGGTTAATAGAGAGCATCTGCCGTCTGCTTTAAGCACCTGCCCAGCCTTAAATGGTGACAAGAACAAATGGGGGGGAACTGGACGCCTTGTACACCAGGGCTGGGCCTTCCCACCTTTCCACCCCTGCAGCCAGGCACAGCAGCTCTGCAGATCAGAGGCTGCCCTCTCTCCCTTCTGCCACCCATGGTTTCCCATGCTGGCAGCAGACTCTGCTCTGGCCACACCTGGGCCACTGCACACCCAAATGCCAGCCACCCCTCACTGCCTGACTTGCACCTGCAACCCAAATCCCAGTGTCCAGAGGAGAAGCCACCCCACAAACCCAGCAGGCCGGGCACTGGCTGCAGGCCCAACCCTGCCCATCACAACTCTTGCTCAAGTAGGTTCTCAAGTGGGAGCTCCAAAGCCACCACTACAGCAAAGAGGGCAAGGACACTTCTGCATGGGGGAGAGGTGCCCAACTGAATAACCTCCACAATGGGGCACTTTGATGCCTAACACTGCAGCCCTCCCTCTTCCTCCCTGGCCAGCAGCTCCTACAGACAACAGGACACAGCACTGCCCTGGCATTGTCTACATTTCAAGACAGTTAGATTTACTGCTTGACTGTCCAAACACCTGCAGCTCTGGAAATGACAAGCAACAACCACTATTCAGCAGCTTCTTCTCTTGCTGCTGCAGCATGGCAGGACATGAGCACCACGCTGTGATGTCACCTCCATGCATCAGAAGTGACACAGTGAGAACTTCCCCTCAGCACCCACAGCCAGCTGACACCAGTTCGTTGGTACTTGCTGTCTGGCAGGACCAAGCCCAGCTGCCCAGGGAAATGCCTACAGCCCTACAGCTAGGCACCACTTTGATCTAACCCTGTCAAGAGAGTTTCCAAGGGAGCCATCTCCAGGTGAAATATCATCTGCATCTGCTCCGGATGAGTTCCTTGAATCAGCAGAGTCAGCTTCTCCTGTCCCTCTAGAATGGGACAAAAGAGCATCTTATGATGCTGATCTAGCATCCCTCGAGGACAATCAGCATTTCCAAGCATGCAGGGAGGACCACAGCACCAACAGAGTCCCAGCTACTTAGAAGAGGAAAAGATAACAAAAAGAACCACTCATATATCTCCTTACTTACCCAAGCACCCTTGGAAACAAGGATCTCTTGTGTCACTGACAATTGGACTGGCTGACTGCATTGTCCTGACCAGCCACCTCTTGTCTATAAGCAGGATATTATGCTGTTTATCTAAGGACATGTGCATTTCCACTATGTACATCATTTACAGAGCTGAGTGATGTTTGTTCCCCTATTACACAGATTTCCCCTGTAATACTTGGTTCTACTATTTGGCTCCCTGGCAGGGTTAAATCTGTATAAAGCGAGGCTATTCCTTTGCAACTGCACATTTCCCTTTTCTACCTGATTCTTCAGACACCTGGAAATTAAATTTGTAGAGAGCTCTCCCTTCACCTGATCCTCTCAGGTTTCCTCCTGCTTTATAGACAGTATCATTATCGATTTGATAGGTTGAAGTGATTTGTTTCTTACAGGAATTTTTGTACCTACTTTGGTAAGCCTCTCTTTTCATCTCCCTTGTCAGGAGGCCTGCAGCTTGAGCCATTTACACCTCCTATTGTCCTTGTAATGTTCTGCAAAGAGCTCTTCAATCCAACGGTTCCAATTAACCGAAGGATTAACTAGCACAGGTCCTGTTTGAGTGCCCATATAAAGCTCAAAATGTCGGTTACAAATTTAACACTGCAGGCACACTAGCAAAGCATCAGTCCCCTGTCACCGAAGAATTATATATGCATAATCTCAGGAGTACTCACAACTTGACCAAATCCTGCTGGCTACGAAACTGTGAAGGTATGTTAGAAGCACAGTTGACTCCTCCAGCCACCCTGGTCAGGACCAGGACCCTCCTGTCTCGCCACTGGAGTCCATCTCACTGCCCGGAAACCCAGGATTCCTGCCCAGGAAGGGGGCCACAGCTACCACTTTCCCAGATGCAGGCTTTCCCAGCAGCGAAGCTGAGCACATATCCCAGAGACACACACAGAGGACATACACAGGACATTTGCACGGCCAGTCACATAGACTGCCACAGTCAAGGTGTTGTGGTCAACAGCACCCACAAACAGGATTTATATAAAACATAAACACACACACATAACTTTCTAGATTCATAAACACACGCACATTTGTGGATCCCGCAAGTACCAGCACGGACTCTCCTGTCCTCTCAGTATCCCTACATGCATCTCAGCCTTCTTTTAATCCTGCACCAAATGTGGGGTGTCTGACATCACCAGAGCATCAGGATATAGGGGTAGTACTACTGCAGCAGCACTAGGTACTAAGCTTGGGTGCTTGGGTGCTAAAACTAAGCTGCAGCTGAAGTTTTAGAAGGAACCTTTTACATTTATTTTCACCTGATTTTATCTTTTTAATTTGTTCTTTCATTTTTGCATGATGATCTTGTAAGCCAGTGGTAGTAGATTTTTTCTGGCAATGGCTCACCTCCAGGTCCCACAAAACTCAAGCACCCATTTGTCTCAGTTTATTGTCTAAAAAAAAAAAAAAAAGAGAAGCTAATTTATCCAGGTCAAATGTTCCCTCTTCTGGAAATTACAGTTCTGGTGTCACACAAGTGGCATCCTTTTACTGCTGGCCAAGTTGGACCAACCACTTCCCCCATATTTTCCCAATCATGCACTGTAATTGTGGCACATGGGGCCTAAAAGGCTCAAAACATTTTCCCATCTAGTTTTTTACTTTTCTCAGTAAGTGAGTACAGAGCTAAGGTCTGTGCATGGCAAAGGGATGGAAGGAGAGGTTTGGGCACCCCCAAGAAGACAAAGCTTTGATTCGATCCCATCAAAGCAAAAAGTTTTCAGACTCTACTCTCATTCAGCTTCTGGGCCCTTATAAAACTGACGGAGCACAAAACTAAGGCCTGCACATAGCACAGGGACATAAGGAGAGGTTTGGCCAAGGGGTAGGAGGGGAACTTTGGGTGTCCCTGAGAAGACAGAGTTTCAACTTTATCTCCTCAAAACCTAGACCCAAATAGGATACGACTCGTCTTCACCCACGGAAATGTCTCCAGAGCATGACCTGAGAAGTTTCACACCTAGCCTACAGTCATTTGGCGAAACTGGCCATTTCCTTGTGGTCACACATTGAAATGACTCGTCATCACCCACAGAGATGCCCATGAAGCACAACTCGAGCCTTCAGAAGTCTCAAACTCAGCCTACTTTCATTTGGCTAACCAAAAGCCTTTTAATTCTATTGCCCCCTAATTTCCGCTCGCTCTTTATATTATAAGCACAAACTAAAGTAACACGGGATTTGCTTACTGCTGAGGTGATGGCCAGCCAGGAGACACAGTAAGAGGAAAAGACCACACGCAAGTGACATTTTGAAATGAGGATCTCTTGCCTCTTATGGAGACGCCACGTTAGGTCTCCCCACTGGTTCCAGTCTGGTCACTTCTGCCACTGTGCAGCAATCCCACTCCTGACACCAAACTGTTGAGAAAATTCTACTGTATCCCTCAAAACAAATTAAACACATTTTTGTGCTTAAATATTTTTTAAAAAAAAAAAAAAATTGAATGATTAATGCCTTGGGCAGAGTCCTACCACAATAAGTGGTTCTATAAGAAGCCTGCACAGATATGTCACCAGCAGATTCCTTAGATACACTTGCACCAGCACTGATCCCATGAGTAGGTGCATGGGGCACCTCAGCCTGGCCTTGGGACCATGGCCCAGCCCAGCTCTGCTGCCCCGTGGTGGCCTCTGATCACTTCCATTCCAGGATGGCTGCAAGACCACATTGGGGATGTTTCTTATCTCATCACCAAGGGAAACTTCACTCCATTACAGTGAGTCCTTCTGTCTCTGACATCCCGGCTTCCAGACAGTTTGACCACTTCTTGCAGTTAGGCCTTCTTGCCCTCCATGCCAGCTCATTCCTCAGTTGCAAATTACCACTGCTGACCAGTTACAATTTGAATTTCCCCTTCACTTGTTTCCACTTTTTCCAACTGAAACAGTTCATTATTATCATCTGTGATTTTTGCTGCATGCGTACCAAATGAGTGTTTCAGAGTGCCTAACTGGGGAGCTCTAGGTATGGTAGGGCAGGTCCATTCTTGACTGGATAGCCAGTAGGTGCAATGTCCATTAAATTCCTAAGTGCCATTAGTATGGCAATGCAAACAATCTCCTGCCACTGTAGGTATCCACATGTTCTCAATCAAAATTTAAGAAGTGACAGCAAAGCAGCCTAAAGGTTTGGGTTTTTTCATATGAGCATCCTTACTCTGCCCAACCCCTAGCAAGTGGAAAATATTGGTACTCTAGCTGCGTTATAGTAAGTCCCTTCAAGAGCTGGAAGCCATCCTCCTTTGGATTTGTCTCTCACCAAGTGAGGGAAGATTCGTTCTAAGCTTTGTCTTTGGCCGTTTTTGATGGCTACCCAAATCTGATTGACCTGGTCTGCAGTAGTCAATTGAAAGACAAGCCAAGATAAAGCAGAGCAAACTTCATGTGATGCATTTCTGGTAGTTAGCAATTGGGACCACTGTGACACACTACACTGAAAACAAGTGAATGAGGGAGGGAACCCCATGAAGCCCTCTGCGCTGAGGCCAACCTCTCTTCCCCCAGGAGACCTCGATACCATGTGTGACACTGGATGCTCTGATGTATGGAGCAAGTGGAGATGCCAGCAACAATTCCTGTATTAAATATTAGAACTTAATTTCTTTCTTGCCTTTTTTTCAATGTAATCTAAATATAAGTTCTGCTAGTTCCTTTTCACACCACAGGGCATATTCTTGTGCACCCATGGGATTCATGCACCCTGCATTGGAGCCCACAGGCCAAGTGAGCTGAAGTGAGGCACAATCTGCTTATCCTCTGCATGAGATCACTTTATAAGACCAGAAGTCTTCAACACCTGGCTCAATACAAACAATGTCCCCAGCTGTGGTTTAGCATTTTTAACAGTAATGATTTTGTCATGTATGTTTTGGAAGGAAGCATGTTTCCACCTGTGGACTTTATGAGAACCAGTGTTTCCACCTTGGTATGTCTCCATATGACTTTATGCAAAGCTGAAAAGTTCTCCTTCTCTGCTGAAGATCTCCAAGTCCTTCCCTCTCTCTGCTCTCAATCCATTTATTCCTCTAGTCTGCATTGATACTGGGGATTGCCCTGACCCAGGTGCAGGACCTTGCACTTGGCCTTGTTGAACTTCATGAGGTTCACATGCGCCCACTCCTCAAGCCTGTCAATGTCCCCCTGGATGGCATCCCTTCCCTCCAGTGAATGAACTGCACCGCTCAGCTTGGTGTCTTCTGCAAACATCCTGAGGGAGCACTCAATCCCACTGTCCATGTTGTTAATGAAGATATTAAATAGTATTGCTGCCAGTAGGGATCTTTGAGGGACATCACTCGTTACTAGTTTCCACTTGGACATTGAGCCATTCACTATAACTCTTTGGAGGCAGCCATCCAGCCAAATCCTTATCCATCTAACAGTCCATTCACCAAACCCCTCTGTCTCGAATTTAGCAGTAAGAATGCTGTGGGAGAGCGCATATCAAAGGCCTTACAGAAGTCTAGGTAGATGTCACCCGCAGTTCTTCCCTGGTCCACATATGCAGCCACTCCATTGTAAAAGTCCACTAGATGAGTCAGGCACAATTTGCCCTTGGTGAAGATGTTTTGGTTGTCTCTAATCATCTCCCTGTCTTCCACATGTTTCGCTGTGTCTTCCAGGAGGATGTGTTCCATGATCTTAGCAGGCACAGAGGTGAGACTGAGTGGTCGGTAGTTCTCAAGGTCCTCCTTTTTACCCTTTTTACAAATGGGCACAATGTTTCCTTTTCTGCAGCCACTGGGGACTCTGCCTGACTGCCTTGATTTTGGAAATCTGATGGAGAGAGTGTCTTGTCAACTACATCAGCCAATTCCCTCAGGACTCTGGGCTGCATCTTGTTGGGCTCCATGAACTTAGGTTTGTTCAGGTTCCTCATGTGGTCTTTTCCTACACTGGGAGGGCCTTCATTCTCCCAGCCCCTGCCTTGAGGTTGAAGGGCTTGAAAGATTTAGGAAGAGAGATTACCCTTGAAAATGGTGGCAAAAAATTGTTGAGTAGCTCAGCCTTCTCTATGTTGGCTGTCCCCAGTTCTCTTGTCTTACTTATGAGTGGCAAGGGAGCAGGTACGTTTTCTTTAATCTTCCTTTTCTGGCCAATATACCTATAAACACCCTTCTTCTTTCTTCTTCTGTATTCTACTTTCTTTCCAAATTCATCTCTAAGTCTTCCTTTCTTCCTTAGCTTTCCTGATCCCATCCCTACACATCTGGGCAGTGTCCCTATATTTTTCCCAGGACACAGATGCCTGCTTCCACTGCCTGTGCATTTCCTTCTTCCACTGGAGCTTCACCAGGAGGTCCTTCCTGAGCTGTGCCAGTCTCCTGCTTTCCTTGCCACATTTCTGACACATGGGAATTGAGAGCTCTTGCGCTCTAACAAACATATCCTTCAAGAGCTGCCAGTCCTTTCAGCAGCTCCTTTGTCCCCGAGGGCAGTTTCCCAGGAGGTCCCATCCACTAGTTCCTTAAAGAACAGAAAGTTTGCTCTCCTCCAATTCAGCCTCCTGACTCTAACCTTTGCCTGGCCCATAACCCTCAAGGGCACAATCCACTACAGCCCAGGCTGCCACCAGACTTGACATCTCTAATTAGTTCTGTGTTGGTAAGCAATATGTCCAGTAATGCTTCTCCTCTGGTCAGGCCATCTATCAATCGGATTACGAAATTGTCCTTGAGGGACTCCAAGAGTCTCTCGGACTGCTTAACAGCCTGCTGTGTTGCTTTTGCAGCAGATGTCAGGGTGACTGAAGTCCCTCAGCAGGATCAGAGCCTGCAAGCCTGATGCTTCCTATAGCTGAAGTAAAAGTGCTTCATCAACAAGCTCCCCTTGACCAGGTAGCCATTTTGTAAACATCAGCCATAAGGTTTCCTTTTTGTATTGGCCCCTAATTTTCCCCCCTAAGGTCTCAACCTGTCCATCACTTTTTCTCTGAAGTCAGGTCTGTGCAGTCACTCCATTTTTTGACACAGAAGGCAACATCCCTCCCCTCCTTCCTTGCCTGTCCCTTCTGAACAGTTCATAGCCACCGATTACAGTGCTTTAGTTGTGCAATTCATCCCACCCGATTTCAGTGACTGCAATTAGATCATAGGTTTGTAGCTGTACAACACCTTCCAGCTCCTCCTACTTGTTATCCATACTGCGTGCATTGCTACAGAGGCACCTCAGCTGGGCTGCTGACTGTATGTCACCTTTTCAGAGGAACACACTCCCAGTTCCTTAGAGGCATTTCACAGGTGTTTCTCTGTTGGTTCCTAGTACATCAGCAGCCCCTTGCTCTTTCCTGTTGCTCAAAAGTCCATCCTCTTCACCTACTAAATACAGTTTAAAGCTCTCTTGTCACCATTTAAGGCTGGGCAGGCACTTAAACCAGATGGCAGATGCTCTCTATTAACCTCTTCCTTTCCAAGAAGGGGAAGGAGAGGAGAAAAGGGAGAGAGACTTATGGGTTGGAAAGTTAAAACAAACTTTGCTAAAGCAATAACAGTGAAAACAGAGTATAAATAATATTCAAACTAATACTACTAATAATAGAAGTATACAAAACCAGTATTGATCTTCCCGATGATGACAACGGGTCCATGTGCCATGTTACAGCAGCTCACAGTGCTCACGCGGCCGGGCAGGCACCCGGGTGTCCCCAACCAGACTCCACAGCAGGCGGGAACTGGATGCAGTGATGCACCGATCAGGGTCAGAGGCAGGAGAGTGTGCAGAGTCCCACCAGAATGCCAGCCACGAAACAAAGAGGGCTGACACCCGTGATCCCTTATCTTTATACTGAGTATTCACCTGTATGAGATGGAATATGTCGTTGGTCACCTGTCCCATCTGCAGCTTCCTGCAGGTGCCACCCTCTTCTGCCTTCCCTCCACCAGAGCCCAAGACAGCCTGCAGGGAACAAGCACACACATATGGACCTTTCTGCGTAACAATCCCCTTCTACCTCAGCAACAACTACAGACATTAAGCAGCATCAACTCTGAAAGCAGGCACTGCCCGAAAAATCTGTAGTCAGCTTCAGAAAGTGCAGTTACTAAAAAGCTTAACTGAAAGGATCTACTGAAAGGAGAAATGGTCTTGTTTTAGCCAAACCAGGACAGGATCTCTTTCTCTTAAAGATCTAGAGTATGGTAGAAGGGCCATAGACATCCAGCCCACAACTTGTGGGAGCCCAGGATCAATCATCATGTGGGCCATACTGTCCCATCATCCATTTCTACCTCTAGGTTTTATAACCATCTATTGTCATTAGTGCAAGCACTTCTTCCTTACCTTCTAACATATTCAGCATTTTTGTTCTGGCCTCTGCTTGATATTTGCTGTGCTGTATGCTTTCACATACCAATTGGCTACAACATAAAATCAACTAACTAATACATGCAAAAGGACTAAAGTTAATAAACCCAAAAAATTGTATCTCAATGCTGTCCTAAGCAAGTTTTTTCTAACCATCCTTTCCAGACTGGGAGACACCCCCACCAGTCAAAAAGGTTTTTCATCTGATGTTTCATGCAGTCTCTGGACATTACCTCAGTTTTTATGTTTGTCCGTTTCTATTCTCTGATCTTGGTCTGCATCTGTGCAGCAGGTGGTGTTAACCAATATCCAAGCACCTTCCTTGAGTGACAAGCATATAATCAAATGCCATTCTGTTTTGCAGGACTGCCTGAGGTGCTTGTTGCACCTCTAACTGTAAGGCTGAAATAGCATTACCCAGCTCTTCCATTGCAGCAGATATACTTATGATAGCCCCTTATAATTTTGATTATAAAGTAGACTGGTGGAAGCCAGTTTTTCAAATAACAAGTACTTTGCAGAGAGTGCTTTATCTTTTCATTTTTATGCTAAGGCAAGTTGTGTCCCTCTTTTCAGGAGAGGTCTGCATGTACTGAAATGCCAAGAAAAAACTGAAAACATTTTCATGCGCAAGCGCTAGTCCAACGAACAGGCAGTATCTTATGGGCCTCAGAGCCACATAATCCTCATAATCTTTCGTTCCATATAACCTTTCTTACCATATAACAATTCTTAAAGGTTAGTATATGACCAGTAATAGTATAAACTCATATGCAAAACTCCAAGCTACAATTTCTAAAACCAATCAACAGGTTCAGACAATAGGGTCACCAAAGTCTATTTGCAGGGCTGTAGACTGCACTTCTGTTGACATTTGATCAAAGGAATTTCATCCAGATCATCCAGCTCTGCTGTGACAGGTGATACGCTCTCTGTTGTGTCTGAAGATGGTGTGATCCTTTTAGACTGGGAAGAAAGGATCCATCAGGGAGGCCTTTGCACATGACTGCAGCATTAGTAATTACCAGCACCAATAATGTCCCTTCCAGTGCAGCTGAAGCACATGTTCTCACTGGTATACCTAAATGTAGACTTGGTCTTCTGATTTCAATGAGTGACTGACTTCACTCAGGGGTTCTGGCAAAACATCTTTCAGCAGTCTGTGGAAAGTCCTTAAACATTTCATTAAGAGCTGACAATATTTCAGAAAACATTATCTGTTAGTTTCGTGTTTGACTGTAGGGAGTGTTGGGTGAGACAGTCACATGGGTCTGCCCATTAAAATCTCATGAGGTGACAGCCCATATTTTCCATTCACAGTGCTTCTTATATATACATCAGTGGGAGAGGTAATACATCCAGACATTTCAGGGCAGCCTCTGCACAACTTTTTGCCACCTGTGTTTTAAAATGTGTGTTTTTCCTCTTTGCAGACCCACTGGATTGGGGACAATGGGCACACAGACACCTCGGTTCTATTTGTAGGAGTACCAAAATTTTTTGCGTTTCTTATCTGGTAAAATGGGTTCCCTTATTGCTCTCTAATATTAGGGGAATATTAAAGCAAGAAATCAGTTCTCTCAGCAATTTTTTTTGCAACAGTTGTTTCATCTGCATGTGTACAAGGACAGGCCTCCATCCTGAGAACATACCTAAAATGACAAGGACATGCTCAAAATTACAGCATTTAGGCATCTGAACAGTCAATTTGGAAATTTACAAACAGTCCTCGTGGTTTAGGGCGTGCAGCTATACTTGTTTTCTTCTGTCTTCTGTTAGTTTGTTGAAATTGTGTCCTAACAATATGAAGATTCAAGAATGTGAACCGTACTTTGCTAGCAAGCCTCAGTTGTTTGCACCTTAATTTCTGTCAAAATGAAAGCCCATTCCTGATCATTCCAGCTATAGAACTATTTGATTAAATAAAAATGTGTTTAAATTACACAAACTCTAAATTTGTGTAAATCATTAAAAAAAAAAGAAATCATCTTTCAAGTTCTTTAACTTTCCTTTTTCAATATTAGCTGTATCTTCAGATACACCAACATTTTAATGGTGTAGTCATTAGCTCAGTTTAGAATGGCATTTGAAACTCTACATGTGAAACTGCAGAGACGATTGGGCTGTTAAGTACCGCAAGAGCACAACATTTTTTCTCAAATGAACCAAAACAACTATACAGAGACTGAATAAAAGTCGAAACCTCACAGGGCAGGCACGTATTTTGATGCCACACCTCCCCAAAATAAAAGGCAACGCAGGACCCAATGCATCTTTTGCCATGCAATGCAATAAGCAATGCAAGCCAGGACAACTTTGCTTTCTTGGCTGCACTCCTGTTGCAAATACTCTGATAAAATAATCAGGATTTGATCATATAGAAGAGCTAGGTTTGATTAAGAAGTAGAAAATTGTAAAGCATAATGTATAACTTAGGATTGTTAAGTTTGAAATAGATAACCACAGGATTGTTATGTTTGAAATAGGCAACGATAGAAATCTCACCAGGTAGTTACTGGATTTTTTCTGTTTTGTTTTAAATAACTAAGGATACCGTCATGGACACCAGTTATGTTGCTTGGAAATCCCCTTACCCTTCCTATCTTGATTTGAATATCAAGGATCTTAATCAGTAGAGTTAAGTAGAACTGACCAATGATAGTTTTAGAGTAAGAATATTGATAAGGTTATATAACTAATGGAACCTTTGTAAAGGTTAAATTTAAGAGTGAGCATATTATGCATTTTTATGTAAAAGAACATATGGAACATTGACTCGACAGAAACAGCTAAGGTGGACGTGACAGGCAGAGCTATCCCCCATGTCTCCAGCGTTGCAATAAAGGAGTGCTTGCTTCTTAATACTACATTGGTGTTAAGAGGTTTATTCTCGATTTTGGTAACACTCCTTGCACATTCCACCAGCAGCCTCTTTAACCTTTTAAAAACTGGGTAGTCTGAACACTGGAATGCAAGCAAGGCATCATGAATTTCATACACCAGCTGAAGCTTCTCTAAGGATAAGTAAACACAGGCATGTTCAGCTAGCAGCTTTATTTAGCTTTATAACAGGCCTTGGAGATTCCGTATCACCATCTGCACATTTTGGATTTAGTTCCTATGGTTTGGGATGAGCTGAAAGGCCAATTTTCCAACAGCACACAAATGCCTGCATTTTGATTGACTGCCAGTTGTATTTCTTAGAATGAAGTTTATTCAATAAGTAAAATGGGAAGCATTACCAAGGTTAATAGTTCTTTCTTGCCAATGGTGTCGATTGTTGCAGGGAGTGTACTGACACCCTTCTGCCTTCCTGCATACAGAGGCTTCATACAATAAAATCAAGCACACTATGAAATCAAAATATCTTTGAGTCTTTCCTAGTGTGCACTAGCACAACGAGTTGTTACCATAAGAACAACAAAAGACACAGGGGATGAGATGTTATTTTCAACAGTGAAATATCTGAAGAACTGCTTTCCTCAGGAAAAGAATCAAAAGGATACTAAATATTCTCTTCTTCAGCTGCAATAGGACTGCAGGCTCCTACAAGCTCAAAAGCTGCTTTCAAAGTGTTCCTGTACAGTTTTGGGTGGCACAAATAGACACACCAAAAAAAAAAAATCCCAAATAATTAAAATACTTGCAACTGTAAAAATTTACTTCCTTTTAAAAACCCAGGTTTTTTACTTACTGAAAATAACAGGTTTTTTCCTCAGGCACTTCTAACAACCAGCTGTCAAAGTAAGCACTATGCATGCTTTCAGGAGGTATGCTGTATTAAATATACACTTTTTCAGTGTAACCCAGCCAGAAAATTAATTTGCTGTTACAGCTTAGCCAGTGTGCAAGCCAGGAACTCCAGACAGGCCTTTAAGTGCATGACAAACTGAATACACTCTTCATATCCCTAACATAACACTCCAGATCAAGTTAAACCACAAAGCAAACCAGGATGAGTGTCAAGCATATATAATCTGTTTCATCAGTTAGGTTTTTTTTTAAAAAAAAAAAGGTCCACCAAAGCAGTTCAGATTGATTTAACAGCTTCTTCTCCCTCCACAAATGTTATATACAGATACGTTAGACCGAAAAATGTTCTCTCTTTCAAATTGCTGTTATAATTCACTGACAAACATGTACATTTCTCCTGATCAATACAGAACTTGATTGTGTCAATTTTTTAAACACAGTTCTAAATACTCCCAACACATTATTCTTTTCAACAAAACCTGTGAAAAACTAAAAGTCAGATTTGGAAAACGTGGAGCAAACTTTCTGGCAGCCTCAACACTCTTGCTGTGTTGAGGTCAAAGGAACGATGCCAAGACACACTTAATAATGACTAAAATGATGCTTGGTCCCATAACTGTGTAACTAAACCATGACATTTTGCACCTATGATGAAACAGAGCTCAAGCACATTCAATCCTTGCTTTAGTTCGTATAGTGCTGTTTCTGAAGCCCACAAAGCTTGTTCTCACAAGCAGAAGTATAAAATATTAAAGGTAAATACAATGCAAATACAGGCAGTCAGCAATTCTAGGAATACAGAACCCTGACTATGGACTACTTGGCTATACATATGCAAGAGGCAGAGCTACTCGCTACCTAAAGGAGAGGCTGGGCAGAAAAATTCAGTCTCCAGATCAGGAGATGGAAGCTGGACACTGTAGAAGTCTTCAAAAGCCATGAGCTCTTAAACAGATAGATGTAGATGAAGTAAAGGTAAACTAGAACACTTCAGCATATTTTATGGTGAAGTTGGTATTTCTGTTCCCTCTTCTGTCCCTCCCCTTTGAGGAAGTGTAATTTATAAAATGTTGTTCAGAGACTTTTTGTTCCAAAGATGCTAAAAGCAAGTTTGGGGTCTTTTTTTGCCAGGGGGCAAGAGGTTCTTTTAAACAAAAGCCAAACAAGCAAATCACACAAACTTTCCCTCCCCCCTCCCTAAATAATTCTAGTGCAAAGTTTCCACTAAATTTTCAGAATTCAAGATGCATACTCTGTTCCACATGTCATTTCAAGTACACAGTGAGTAGCACTCCTTGCCAATACCAACCAGCACTGTACGTACTTTTACATCAGCTTTAGGACCATGTCACCTCTCCTATTTCTCCAGCTTCAAGTGGGGCCGCATTCAGCTATGCAAGGGCAATCTTCCCAGTGGAATATTGTTGCAAGATTGTTATGCAGGTTTACAGACAGAGATTCAGTCTGTCAACATGTTCTACCGTTATCATACCCCTTTAACTTTTAGCATTAAGGGGAACCAGGAAGGAAACAAGTAACAACCAGAGTAAGCGCATCTGTGTGTATGAAGAAATCCAAGACATTCCATACGAAACAGATGAAGAGCTTCACACTATTAGGTATATTGCTATAGGGGAAAAAGCAACAGAAGTCAAATCACTGAATTAATCCCAGAGATCTCTCAGTTACATAAAGTAGGCTCTACATCCTGCTTATGTTCCTGTGCACGGTCCTAGCAAATGAAGAACTGTTATCAATGGGCCTTCTCCAAGCGCAAGCTTGACACCAGCCTTCGCACCAACTTTGATCCACTGTCAGATTACTGCATTATCTGTGTCTGCAAGCTTGTATCATACAACAGGCAGTTTGGATTAGCGTTCATCATTTTAACAAGTGTATTGCAGAAAGCAGATAAGCTATGGATTACACAGTTAAAGTTGTGACTGAGCATAAATTCCCTAGTATACACAAAAACAATTCTTTCTAAAACCAGATTCCAGAGCTAAACCTCCTTCAATTACGCTCTTTTCCCCATCATATTCAGGACATATTCAACTCTCACATTTTGCAATCAGATCAGAGTAGGATCTAATATGCGTCACTCTCCGTAATTCATTTCAGATGTGTGATTTAATATACCAAACACCTAATATTTTAAACCTCTTGCATATGAATTGGATGATGAGAAATACTATCCCAGAAGACTGGGGAGAAAAAAGGAAAGCACAAGACAACTAAACCCTGCTAAGCTGATGAAGCCAAACCAGAGCACAGACTCAGCAGTTCTGCAGCTAACTAGCCTTCTCAAAACTATGCCCAAGTGTTTCCTTCCCCCCTTTGCTCTCTTTTCTTGAAGGCTCAAGCTATTAATTTGCAAAAGTTAGTTATTATTCACAACCACTATGCAACGTACGAATTATTCACCATAACTTTTATAGCTTCCCTTATAATTAACAAACCACAAACATCCACATCACAAATGAGCTACAGTTTATGTAGGACAATCTCACTAGTGCTCACTCACACCTGGTGGACATAGGTTCTGCTCTGTTATCCAATAATCTCAGATGCAGAAAATGCAATATTGTCACAGAACATAGACAACGTTGAGTAAAACGCAGTATAAGAAGCATACTTTTTCTATAGAGAAAATATATAAGATACTTCCTCTGATCTGTAAGTTTCTTACTTTCTGTCATTTGCATTAAAACTAGCAAATAACCCACAAGTAAATTACCAAGCAACTGTTTTGATATCTGGCTGCTTTTGGATTAAAACTTTCTCATTTGTTCCATCATTCTTGGCTTAACCCCTTAAAGTAGTTTTAACTTCTATTATTGCAAATAAACTACATTTAGGCATAATTTTATGAGAGTCAGAAGGACTAATGGATCATAGTGGATAAAGTTTTCTTTGGAAGAAAGACCATTGCCGAAGAGCTGTGTTAACTATTAGTAAGTGCACTGCAGAGATAATCAAGAGCATTCCTAAACGGGGAATATTTTTAAAGGACACTCTTTAACTGAAATGTTATCAGAATAGTTTTTAGAACAAATAAACAAACAGATTATTAAATATCCTGAACTCACCCCAAGCTGTAGAAAATTCATGCACTACGTATTTGCAGTACTGTTTTCAAAACTGACTGCAGGACCTGCAGTTTATCATTTGTGTTAGCCGCCAACCCAAGCAAATGTGAACTGGTG
>NW_009592770.1:56658-64641 GCF_000690535.1 Cariama cristata
CCTGGTTCTGGCTGCCCGGGAAGGGGAAAGCCCCCGCCCCCCCGCCCGGCCCACAGGGCGCCAACGCCCACTAGATGGAGCTGTTCGCCCATCGAGCCAGGGCCTACGGCTTTGAGCTGAAAAAAGAATAGCAACGTATTCACTGGGGAGCAGCCGTTGTTTGGGGTTGTTTTTTTTTTTAAAAAAAAAAAAATAAATAAGAAAATAGGATGAAGCTTTAGAGGAATATTTCATCAGCTTTATCCTTATCACCTTTGTGGGTGGTACTGGCTCCATCATGTCTTTTTCTTGAGGCAACATGAGGTCAGAAAATTAAACCTTGCCCTAGTGTTACAACCTTGGAGAGGTGTTTTCTTTTTTAAATTGGTGCTCTCTAAAATAACTTAAGGCTTAGGCTGCTCTAGTGATAATGTATATTATTCAACTAAATACTAAATTATACTATGGGAGAGTCTTCTTACTTTATTAATTCAAAGAAATAGTCAACATATTTGAAAAAAATTTACACAGAAAATATAATTGACATCATTGGATAAAAAAAACTTTAGATTTTAGGGAACCGAACCTGACCTTTTGTTTCCTGAACTTTCTCCAGTTTATACACTGATAAATGTTACAAGTTCACTGCACAAAAAGAGAAAGACTATTTTTTCCAGATGGCCTATTCCATTTTGTCTTCATTTCAAAGTAATAGCCTATGTCCATCCGTATCCCCTGAGGGCATACCAGGGAGGCGGGGGAAGGAGGAGACAGTATTTTCACAAAATTTTGGTGTAAAAATGGTGGTTGAACCACTAAACGTGGTAATTTTCTCTTGGAAAAAGAAAGCTACATTAAAAAAAAAAATAATAAGAGAGTTATACCCATATAGGATTATGAGGGGAGGAATAATGGGTTAAGTTGTTGGGAAACTTTACTGAAAGGGGGAGGAAGAAAAGTGTGGAAAGTACTAAGCCAATAAAGCACAACAGACTGCATCAGAAAAGTTAACAGCCATAATAAAAAACAGTGGAGATACGGAGATTTAATCATTAGAGGTCTGAATAGAATTTAGAAAATAAGTGTCTTATTGCTGAAGGCCTAAATAAAGTTAAAGGAGAATTCAAGACAGCAATTGCAGACGGTCAGTGAAGAATCACATTACCATCTACTTTTCCTAGCTTCTAAGGGAAAGCTCAGACACAAGGCTGAACCCACAGGTGAGGCAAAGAACAAACGCAGCACTTGTCTGAATAACAACACACAGAAAGCAATCTGCCGATGAAAACTGCTATTATACATGCAAATTTATCATCACACCTCAAGAACCTAGTATAAAACAGTGAGTTCTACCGGCACTTTTAAGGACATAGGATTAACATTACAGTAGACTGGTTGACGCAAAACCAAACTTCTTAAACTAAGCAACGATTCTGATCATAAACAAAAGCTGCATCTAAGTATGACTGAAGAGTTTTCATTTAATATTTTAGATGTAAAACTGACAAAAATATTAAAAGTTACCAACAAAACTATCAAGTGAGAAAAAAAAAGTTTGTGTTATTTTCTGTCTTTCCTTAACACAAGTAATTTACCATCAGATTAGATCACTCAGAAAGCAAATTAATTAGTAATATTTATTATAATTAAAAATTGCTAGTAATTAAAAATAATATTAGGAATTTAAAGCTAGATGTTAAAAAGCCTAGTAGTATTGTTTCCAGTTTTACTGGAACACTGGGCTATGTCTCTTGTTTAAGCATAAACAGACTTTGTTCACTTACGGTACTATTATATTATCAATAACAAATTCATAGCCTGGCATAGTGAACCAACCTACAAATCTATACTTAGGTTTAAACACAAAAGATTGTTCTGGACACAGTAACATCTTATTTGGGCTTCTTATGCTATTAGCTTACTAGGTAGCTTGTTATAATTTTTGTTCACTGTAAAAGGTATTTTTCAATACAGCATAATACAGAGTAATGGTCTGGACAGAAATTCTAACTACTCTAATTTTAAATTATAACCTGTGTAACCACTGGAAAGTACAAGATGCTTGTTGCGTAATGCCAGATCTACTACAGATTTTAGAAGTGCTTCCTTATATTTTCAAACATGTTTCTGCATATACTAATGATTAATATAAATGTTTTTCTTGCAAGTTGCCAACTTTGTTGCATAAATCTGTCTTGTATTTTGTTCACTCTCATTCAGGGGATAGGGAAAAATGCCGTAAGAATTGAAAGAATTTAAAGCCCCAAGAACAAGGAAGATGTAAATATCTTAGTTACTCAACTAAACAAAGGAAGGGCCTTTGGAGAATGGCTGTGGCATGGGGAGGCTCGGGGACAGTCTCACTTTGGGCAGGGTCCTGTGTGATTTGAGGGGGAGCTAGAATGGCTGTAAGGTGGAGAGGCTCTGGGACAACCTCACTTTAGACAACTGAGACAAGAATGCACCTAAGGACATCATATTTGCAACTGTGACTGACACATCCGAGGAGCACAAAGAAACCAACAGACACCAATCGAGACCAACATAAGGAACCAAGATAAGGAACTTGCAACAGTGATGAGCCAAGACAAAACCACCAGGGAAGATGACTGTGAATGTGGATCAGACATTTGCAGACATAACGAGTTCCAGGAATTCTCATGTTTATGTAAATAAGTTCTCGGAAATCCTATGAATATGTATAATTTTATGGTATATAATCTCTGAAAGTTCACCACATTGTTGGAGCACTCCTGGTGGAGCGATCCCCAGTGCTGCCCAGCACTGCAAAGAATGCCTGCTTCATAGCACTCTGTGGTTACTGGGTTTCATTATGTCGGACTCCTTACCCAGCCGCACCTCGCTTCCCGCTTTGGTGAGGAAGGTTAGAAAGTAAGGGGGTTTGGATGTTACTGGTGTCTGTATCAGAATATTAAAACAGGTAAGTAACGGAGGTTGCTAAAAACCTAACCCAGTTACCATCATCTGAGGAATGCATGCAGAGATGAACGGACCAAAATTACCATGGTTTAGCTCCTTTCAGCAATGCTACCTACTGCAAACTGAGCCAAACAATAGCTTCATGTAAATCACTTGAAGTATTAGGGACCCCCAGGACACAGTCCTGTATTGCTGGTCAAACTGAAGAGCTGAAGTTTTGAAGGCTCTCCCTGCCTCACTCATCTGGGTGACTCGGGTGGCTGGAATAGGCCTTTCAAACACTCAGCATTAATTGGTAACAGAGACTAGATCAAAATCAGCAGAGTTCCTTTAACCTTCCCCAAATACCCCCACATCTTCAAGTTTCACTTAATGTAATTGTAAAAACAGGTCTACTGTTATTCAGCTCTCGAGGGTGGCATTAACTTCATTAGATGCCGTTTGTACAATGTTTTAAGCTCCTCATTAGAACATGCACAGAGGTATTTTAGACTAATGAGGCTCTGTTCTTATAACCTATCACTGCGTAACTGCAATTTCTTTATAAGTAGCTGATGTGGTCCAAACTCCTTTAAATGGTAAATACTGGCATAACAATCAGTTTTCATTGATGGGTACTTTCAAATAAATCTTCCCATTAGGCTGCAGAATGTATGCCTACTAGCTTCAGACAAAAAAAAAAAAAAATATAAGAAAGAAAAGAAGAAAAAGAAAACCGCATACATGTGAGCAACACCTCACCCATTTGCAGAAGAGTGCTGCAGCCTCCTTCCTTCCCTGCCGCCCCACTGCACAGCCTGGTCTGCTGACCGGCCACACAGCAGGAGCAGATCGGCTCCACAGCTACCGCTGAGATGGCAGAGCCCAGCTCACCCCTGTGTTTTTCAGCAGCAGCCTTCAGTGACACCCTCAGTGCAGGTATTTCACGGTCTCCTTTCATGCTAGGAGAGAAGCAACCCCAGAGGTCTGGATAGACAGTCTCCTCTCTCACAAGTGCAGACACAAGGGCTAAACCGTGTTACTGCAACTGTGCTCACAGTGGCAAGGGGGACAGATGGAGTCACTCAACTCGGCAAGTGCTGCAACTAGTGCTCTAGGCAGGATGAGTACATACGGCAACTCCTGCACAACACCTAAGAGTGTCTGGGAATGAAAGAAGTTAAACAAATGCAGGGAAAAACAAAAGCAAAATCAAACAAAACAAGATCCAGGTAGCAAACAGGATGTTTGCTTCTGAAATAGTTTGTTTCTGAACAATGCAATTTCTATGGTCTTCTTCGCCCTTCAAGAAGAGAAGGCGTGAGGCTTATGCAATTTAAATTGTCTGCATAGCTAAATATAATACAATGTTCAGGCGAAAAAAGCCACACCTAAACCTTAGTTCCCCTTTGGCCCTGACAAGACTCCTTCTAATTCTCATACCTGGGAAAAAGAAGTTTTGCTTTTAACACAGCTGCACAGAGAAAGATAGCAGATTAAAACAGATGTTGCATATGTAGGGATAGAAGTTTATCTCTGAAAACACATTCTAAGGAAAAAGTGTTTTTTTTAAAAAACATGTATTTTTATCTCACTTTCACGAAGAACTCTACTGTGCAATCATGTAAGATTAAACTTGTCTTTCTAATTCCCCCTCCCATTGTTTGTGTTAAACACAATAAAAATATATGGTAAGTGGTAGGAAATGAATGTAACAGCTGGGCCCATATTCTGGTAGGGACTACATCAGACCAGACAAGTTGCCACTTCTCTTATAAAGAACTGAAAAACAGGTTTGAAGTGCTTAAATTTCCTGGATCTATTTACTTTCCTCATGGGCTAGTCTAACCACTTTCTGAGAAAACCAAAGCAACCGAATCCATGACTTATTCAGACTGTCTTTATTGATTACTGTAGGCAAGCTTCTATCAAGTGAGGTATTTTCCATGCTTCCCACCTACAAATTAAGTTTGCTGTTGCAGCACAGGGCTGTCTGACAGCGATCTGATTATAAGTCTGGTGAAGTTTTTGTTCACCTAAGTAGGGTTTGGTGTAATGTCTCAAACGCCCTTCCAGTTTTAATTATTTGCTACACTCTCATACTACAGCTGGCCTTGTTGGGAGTTTTATTCCTATTACCACCTTGTTGTTTTACTGACAACTGTATTACCAGTTGCTGTCTCACTGACATTATTACTGTGTCAAGCTTCTTCCTTGTGCTGCTACACTAGCTAAACATTGCTGGAATTTGCTAATTTATTCACTAATGCCTTTGGCCATGCAGCCCTCGAGAGACAGTGTCACTCACAGTCAGCAATGGTATTTTACAATGTGCAGACCAGTATCTCATTTTCCAAGCGAAGTGTTTGATAAAGTAGAGGTCTAGATAGAAGACAACTAGCATAAGCTAACCTCAGAGACGACAGTACTATGTGTAGGCAGACATTTTCAACATTTCACAATGCTGCTTACTGAATTTATTTCTTCCTTTCACATCAACAGCCACCAGCTTGGTAAAGATATTGTCACTTCTCATTCCTAGCTCATTCCTGGCTGTAATTCTCATCACTACCACAGAAAGTTTGAAAACATGACCTTGACAAACTCATCAGATTTAAATGCATAAATAAAAAGGTGGTGGTGGTGGTGGTTTCATTATTTTTACACTATGAAGGGGAGAGGGGAGAGGATCAATTCACATTTTTTAATGCTTGGATTGATAGTACTGCAAGCGTCTAGACATCACTTCAAAAACAAGAAATCCAGCCATTTACAAAGTTCAATTTCTTTACCTTTTTAAAGCATATCCCGCAAACATCCATAAGGTAAAGAATGGGCCATTCACTCAAATAAACAGCACCCTGCAAAAATCAGATGATAGTAGCTTATTTGCTTCACATGCCTATATTTTCTTGTTTACTACCACAGAGTCTGTACTCACATTCTCACCTAAGCCACTCAGGCCAGGCATTATTAATAACAGGAGTCCTTCAATCAACCAGAAGATGTTATTTTTTTGTTGTTATTAACAACTGCAAGTCTCTCACTACCACAGGGCAACAAACTCAGATACTTTTTGTCTTTTATTTCTTTATCAGCTCTGGTGCTCAAGCATTAAAGCTGTATGTATACCAAATTTTTAGACTTCAGGGTTTCCTACTGTTACAAGAGAATTTTACAAAACCCCATCTTCCAAGTCAGAGTTGCCTTTTGTAAGCCCATCACATCAGACTCTCTTCTCCACCGCAACGGCTTTCTTCCAAATTCATTAGGTATGGGTTTGATTCCAAAAAAACTCTTTCCTGCTTAAAAACACAGATATGCCCAAGTACTCCAAGTGGATAAGTCTCATCTACGTGGCTCCAGGACTTGAGCACAAAAGAGCTCCAGAGGGGGGAAGGTGAGCATTCATATAGAGTTACATTTGGTGAACATTACATATGGAGTAAGCACAACAGCATCTACTGAGGTGACCACCACGCCAGAGAGTGAAAAAGACACAGTTTTAAGTGCATGTTCCTACAAGATTACTGAAGAGAAAAGCAGTCACTGTCTGCCACAAACATGGAGACCGCACCATTCAGTTCATTCCTATATACCTCTAGGTGTCATTCTTCTATGCTACATTTTCATCTGCCTCTCTCACTGCACCTGACCAGTTGTTTTCTGTCTCCTTGTTCCGTAAATGTGTTTGTGATTCAGCATTCAGAGCAGCACAGAAGGAGCCACAGGAATCCTCGGTATCTGGCTGTAGCATCCCACATACTCAGCAAAGTACTGGTGCAAGTTTAAGCAGAAAGAGGCACAACTCAAAACTCTGCATACAACCTGAGCGTATCTCACTGTTGCAGACTAAGCATAGGGTAGCACAGATGAAACACAAGTTCAAGAGGAAAACAAAGAAATCTAAGATTAGAAAGAGGAACAGAATACAGGAACCTAGATATAAAACTTAGCTAAAAATGCCCAAACGAGTTTTATAGTGAACTAGATCTGATCGATATTTCATTCTGGAATTATCTGTGGAAAGGTGCACTTTTCAAGTGTACGATTCAGAGAAAAAAATAGTAGTTTTTTTGTACAGGCTGGGTCCAGACAGCAAAAAAGAAAACAAAAATTGGAGGCAATCCTAACCATGAAAGACAATGTCAGCTCTGAATCAGAGCAGCTGCTTCTTTATAAACCACAGAAAACAAAAACTATGCAAGCCAAACCCATAAAGCAAGAATTCAGTGCTTTAGGCTACTAGTTAAATGTTGCTCCCCGCCTCCCCCACCAATTATTCTAGGGATCATAACACAATAATTACACACAGTCTTATTCCAATTTACAGGCCTGTGAATTCTGTGGCTCAGAACAAACTGATGAAACGTCCACTCCCCTGCACTTTATTATAAAATCTATAAGGTTTTGTGGCTACACTCCAGCCAAGAGGTAAACTCTTACAAGATTATACACGCAGTTGAACATGGCTCGATGTCCAAGTGGAGACGGGTGACAAGTGGCATTCCTTAGGGGTCAGTATTGGGACTGGTGCCATTGAACATCTTTGTCAGCAACATGGACAGTGGGATTGAGTGCAGAGTCAGCAAGTTTGCCAATGACAGCAAGCTGTGTGTTGCGGTTGACAAGATAGAGGGAAGCGATGTCATCCAGAGGGACCTGGACAGGCTTGAGAGGTGGGCCTGTGTGAACCTCATGAAGTTCAACAAGGCCAAGTACAAGGTCCTGCACATGGGTCAGGACAATCCCAAGCACAAATACAGGCTAGGTGGAGAATGGATTGAGAGCAGCCCTGAGGAGAAGGACTTGGGGATGCTGGTTAATGGGAAGCTCAACATGACTTGGCAATGTGCGCTTGCAGCCCAGAAAGCCCACCGTATCCTGGGCTGCACCAAAACAAGTGTGGCCAGCAGGTCGAGGGAGGCGATTCTTCCCCTCTACTCCACTCTTGTGAGACCTCATTTGGAGTACTGCGTCCAGCTCTGGGGCCCTCAACATAAGACAGACATGGAACACCTCTCCTATGAAGACAGGCTGCAAGAGTTGCAGTTGTTCAGCCTGGAGAAGAGAAGGCTTCGAGGA
>NW_009592770.1:64885-79414 GCF_000690535.1 Cariama cristata
CAACCTGGTTTGGTGGAAGGTGTCCCTGCCCATGGCGGGCGGGTTGGAACTTGATGATCTTCACGGTCCCTTCCAAGCCAAACCATTCTATGATGACAACATTCACTACCGTCCCAAATCACTAGCATGACATTCTGCCACAAGTCCAGCAGCTAGTTCATTGTTGATTTGATCCATTCTTGGATGGTAATAAAATTGAATGTTTTGTCCAGAATATATTTCCAGCCATCTCTTTACCTGTTTTGCTTAATAACATCTCCCTTTATCATCTCTCCAACTTGCAATCTTTATGCAGTTTCTTAGCAGTTACCTATCACAAGGCACAAAGGCTTTCCTAGCATAGATGAAAGCTCTCGCTCTGAATACTCAGAATTCATCGCTTTTTTTTTCTTCCTATCCAATAAGGATGCGATCATTTTAGTAAAGATACAGGGACTTAATATAAGTGCAACACACTTGGCATTGCTAGTATACCTCCTGGTACCTCTTTCCTCAGAAAGAGTACTTCAGAAATTGAGAAAGCAAAAATAAACTACCATTTCTTTTCCTGGCGTAGCTCACTTTGAAAAAAATTCACAGCAGTCATAGGGAAAAGGAACAAAAGAGAATTGCAAAATTTTCAGGACAAATTCTAACCTTTCAGTGATGGCTGTTGCAGACTGAGAATAAAATTTTATGAGGTTCAAGGACACCAACCACTTTTTTTTCCCTCTATCTGCCTATCAGAAACAATTGCAACAGTACTAGACTCTGGAAGATACAGTCTAGCAAGCAAGAGATAACAGAGTGTCAGTGACAAAAGGTCAGAATTAAAGGGCATGGTTTGATAACTGAAAAAAATAAGGACACCCCTGGCCAAATATGTGTACGAAGTTGAAGAAACAGATTACAGGAAGAGAAACAAGAAATCAAGGAGAAAAGCTGTTTTCATGATATGAGACAGCTAAAGACAGAGTCAAAAAAAGTATTCAAGCTTATAAGCCACAGAGCTACCAATTTCTTGAGAACATGAAGAGCAATTCTCTGGGGAGAAGTTAATGTACAGCGGATAGCCACACCATCAGGAGTATCAACTTCTCCCCACACCTGATCCACTACATGAGAAAGAGAAAAGATATTGGTGTCTGTTAACTACTGCTAGGAGATCTGAAGCAAGCAGCTAAGAAAAGTAACTGCTGTATCTGTCACACGTCTCTATAGGTGAAATTTCTGTAGGTATCTAAACCTCCCCCAGAAAATTTTATGGATACCAGGAATCAGAAAGACAAGGATTGATAGACTGCTTTAAAAATGTGCATAGTGATTATGAACTACAAAGTTTGCACACGCTTGCATCAAAATAGGGCAATCCCAAGGCTGATCATACAGCTTAGATTCCCTTCCAATAAAAATGGCACGAATTCAAGTCTTATCTTTTGTACAGGCACCATCAGGTCAGCCCTTTTGGGCTGCTAACAGCAAACTACCATCTCCTCCTTTTCCAGCCCCAAAACAATCTCCAAAACATCTCAAGATCACAGTTCTGTAGATGCACTAGAAATCAATAGTAAACTCAGTTTGTCTGAGCCTGATAATAAGGAGAGGAAAGCTCCATCCCTTGGGCGTATAATGACATCACCAACACCACTGTACCTCTCTGCTCCCACCAGAAATGCATCTTGTTGGCCTGCTCCTCTTCTTTCCATCAATCCAGGCAGTAACTGCTGCAACACTCAAGAAAGGTGAGCCCTCCTAATAAGCAGCAGCAGCAGGAGTCTCAAGGTACTGTCACACAAGCTGTTTTCCTTCACATGACTGTACATAACGCCAGTGCTGCCACTACAGAGTTCATTGGTGGACTTGGCAGTGTCAGCTTAACAGTTGAACTTGACCTTAAAGGTCTTTTCCAACCAAAACGATTCTATGATTCTATGTAATCAGGCCTGAGCTCACCCTAAACTGTAATACCAGCTGTGTAGCCACAAGAGCATTTAACTCACTAGCTAAGTACCTGACCCAGTTAGTATAGCATGGGCAAACCTAGAAGCCTTTCAGTACAGGCATACGCAATACGCTCATGTAATTGCAGGCTGGAAAGCACAGAGTTACCCTGTGGTAGCATATGATGGAATACAGTAGCTTAGAGGTGGGCACAGTGCTCTGTAAGAGAACTTAACTGTTTTGTGGACAACATCAAAGATGCATAAAATTGAAGGAAGGAAACCATATCATGGTTGCTCCTTGCTAAAAATGTCCCTCCAATCACTCATTCAGGGAAAAATTAAATATCCCTCTCTCTATACTTGCCCTTTAACAGAGAAGGAACACAGTTGCCATTCTGACTTTTAATGAAGGGTTTTCATTACATTTTACTATGTAAATAGGTTGTTTTCAAAGATAAATACTTCATATCAATGATCTATGAGCTCACTATGTCACTTAAGTTTTCTAATCAGTTTTAAGGATGTTTATTTCTTTAAAAAGAATAAAGACTTCCTCTCCTAAGTAAATAGATGTAAACAACACAATATAGCCAAGGCTAATTCTCCTCATGACCAGAGGAGGAAAATAGCTTTTGTTTACTGTACTTGTTGAAGGTTATACCACTTGTTTTATGGAGGAGGAACAAAGTACAGAGACTTTGCCTAGCTAGCCAGTCCTGCATTTGCTATCTATGATCACACAGGATCAAGCAGAATCAGAGTTAACAAAAAGGCCTAGATAGCAGGAAACTAAAGATGTATAGCATAGCTATTGAAGGAGGCATTCATTCAGAACATTTAACTCAGGAAAAACAAGAAGTCCAACTCAATTTCCAATATTCATTTTTTTCCATTTCACAGGGAATACCTAAGATGATGAAGGGTGTGTATTTCATTACTTCCTGCCTTTTTTCTTTCAAGAGTTCTCACATTTATTCTGAATTTTTGCTTCCAAGGAAATTGCTGGTTTGCCTCTACCTTTGCTTCTCAGCTATTATGCTAATCCTGTATCTCAATAGTTACTGTTTCTCCTGCTGTTACTGACATTTATAATTTTCATTACAGTTTGCTTCATACCACACTACAAAACAAATTTTATATTTAAAAAAGGAAAGACCAGGTATTTAGTCATGCAAAAAAAAACAGAGGGGAAAAGAAAAAACAAACAAACATGGAGAAAGACATCATAGTTTGACTAGATGTCTTTGAGCTTACAAGTAATACCTGGGAACAGTCCAAATGCATTTATATTGCTTCACAAGCTGTTTATAGATGATGATACTAGAAAGAGCGCGATACATTCCCATGTTTGTTTAGTCTCATAGACTAACCCTTATTACCATGCAGGCCCTAAGTGAAGTTTAACAGAATTTCTGGAGGCTTTGGTGGGCTAATTCGGTATTATAAGGACTTGCAATCTTAAGAAATGTAATTTCCTTGACTAATCTAATCATTATAGTCATCTTCAACAAACAGAAAACTGTGCAAGTTTGTAGTTAATGTTTGCCAGCTCCTATGGAAAAAAATGGTTAGGCAAACTGGTTTTGTTCAGTTGGGTTTTGGTGCATTTAGAATTAAAAGATTATCTGTACTTAAGCTGAACTGCAATGACTTGACTTTACAGTAGCTACAGTTACACATATGCACCAATTTGTCACTGGAGAAGCACAACAATAATTTTGACATGTCAGGACGGGTAGATACAGTCACTTCTGAAAGATACATAATTATGTTATTCAAAATGGGTAATTAGAGACAGGTAGCTAATTCACAAAGAATTTATGACAGATCATGTTACAGTTTTTGGTACAAACCTGTCAATGAAACATCATTTGAATTAGAGTTCTTGGTTTACTTTCCTTCTTTTTCTTAATTCATCAAAACAAGTTATTAGCATTAACAATGACATTCCAAAGACACAGTGCACCTACATTTGATGATTTTTGTTTCCAAGTAAACCTATGAAGTGCCACGGATAAAAAAGAAAACCCTCTTATGATGTCACATCAATATATTACTCATTAACCAACTTTAAAAACTAGCCTGAGCTGGAGTCACACCAAGACTGAACTTCCTAGTGCAGTGAAAGGCTGTGCGTTTGAAGGATTGCTCTAGAATTGAACTTACCTAACTCTGCAGTTAACTCCATTAAAATGATGAGAGAAGAGAATTCCATGGAGGATTCCTTTTTTCATTTTGAAAGTCAGAACAGCTTCCGAAAGTCAAGTAATGATACCCCAGTCAGCCCTACAGAGAGTTTCGGATCAGTATTTATAAGGTAAATCCTCATGTCTTTGAGTGTTCTGTATGTGCATGGTGCCGGGGGGGGACAGGGTAGCAACACAGAGGGGCACTGGGATAAATACACCAGTGAAAATACCCTGATGAGGAAGCTTAATATGAGAAGGCAATGCACGCAGAGATGACAATTTCACTTGTTACGGATTGCAGTGAAAGGGGAGTACTACTGTAAAGGAGAAATTTGTAACAGAGGACAGGAGGGTGTTGCTCTCTCTTTCTTTATCTATTACACTGAAGTTAGGCTTTGAATGTGTATAGTATTGTACATTAATAAACTCAAGTCTTAAAATGACCTCTGTGAGGTCATCCAATACTACCTATGATATTTGAGTGGATCTCTGAACAAAACAAATGTCAGCTTTGTTAGAACAGGGAATTTAACAAAATACTTTCATGTGTGTTTTGGCCTATATGAAACTTTACATTATGTTTCAAGAGAAAAGCTACCATAATCACAAGGAGTATTCATGGAAGTTGAATGCTTGCATGAACCAATACTGTTAAACGGTTTGCTGATAGAACAATGGCGAACAATTTTTAAGGGAAAATCTGATTTCTTACTTTGGAAGGGTGGACTTGTTGGATGGTAGACTCACATTGAGGTGGAATTCACTGCAATGAAGAGTTCCGGATAAATCATGCACGTTTTAGACAGCATAGATAAATGAGGGAAGACAGTGTCAGAGGGTTACTGGCACCACGTATCCTTCCCCGTCTACTGCAGGAGAGAGACAAGTAAACGTCCATAGCATCTATGTCAACGCATTATGAATAACATAGCTTTAACAAGCTATTCCAAGTTGCTTTAGACATTTATTGGTTCTTAACTAACTTAAAAATTCTTTACCAAGTGCTGTCCTTAATATCTGCTCAGTACGCAGCCACCTTGAAGACTGATTCAGAGGGAGCACATTTACACACTCTTTGTGTGGCTGAATTATATTTCTTTGTAGCGGTGCACAAATTCTTTATATGAGGTGACAGCTCATATCAATAATTGGGTCACAAGTAGAAATAAGACTGCTGGCCTCGTTTTTCCTCTTTTGAAATGTTATTAGGGCTTTTTAATATTATATCTGCATAACATCCTTTCTTTCAACTCAAATGTCAGGAAGATAATGTCCAACAGTTTCAACAGAGAATAAAGAACCAGAAATGTTAAGTTTTAATTAGAGCTCTCAAAGACTCTTACCTAGAACTAATCACTTAGAGGCTGTTTCTTAAAAAAACATTCACATGTGTTTTTGTATGTCTCTTTTGATCTCATTTTCTCATTGGGCACGGGACATGAGTACATACAGTGGCATATGGAGGGTTCAACACAAGTAGCTGATGTTTAACCACTTCTAATTTGGGCAATAGAAAGTTTGCCCTCTTTTCTCTGTCCAGCCCAGGGCACTGGGCAGACAGATTTACCTACTTTTTTATTTACCACTAGATAACCAGTACACAAAAAGCTACGATATAAGCTCTGATAGCAACGTGATTAGCCCTTACAAAGAACAGAGTCCTTTGCCTCAGATTTCTCAATAATCAACCTGCCTGGCAAGTAGTGAGTGGCAGGAGCAGGCCTTCTAGAAATCCAGTGTACTCAATCGCTGTTTCAGTAAGGATAATATGATCATAAAGCCCTGCTGTGAAACTATACCTCTATCAATAGCAAAGATGGAATAGTGGGCTGCAGATATTAGACAAACTAGTTAAGAAGAATGCATGATTGCACACAATCAGCTGGTCACTGGACTGAGCTCTCACCAAACTTGCTTTTCATGTGTTAGCCACAGTCATACTACACTTATCCAAAATGAGACACATGAAAAATCACAGAAAATGCTTTTGAGAAAAAGAAATGTAAGCTCTACCTTTTTAGGTACGATTTTCAATAGAGTCCTATTTACTTAGAGCATATTTCCCATATATGAAGATGCATCCACAGAGAAAATTTACTGTATTAATGATTTCTCTTGTTCACCCTAATTATTCATGCTTGAGAACAAAAACTGACTATAGGCTGAAGTTTTTATATACCTCTGTTTTCACCTCACTGTAACTGGCACCATGTGGATGAGCACAAATTTGCCAGAATCCAGGGGGTTATTAACATTTCAGACAGGGGAGCTTACAGTTTATCACCATAGCAGCATGTTACTCCTGACACAGAGCAGAACTGATTTCAGAAGCAAATTAAGACTCTGGAGCTATAGCTGAGGTGTCAGCCATGCACAATAGATCCAAGATTTGTACTGAGAAATTTGCCACATGTGTATGCAGTATTTTATCAGCATGAATGCATAGAGTTGTTCTGACATTAGAACAAAACATTTTCCAGTACTCCAGATCAAAATATTGGCAAAAACAATAGGGATCTCAACCTCCCCTTTGGAGCCTACCCCTATAATATGAGTCAATACCCTGCATCTAGATTCCCTAAATATCAGAAAAATTTCAAGCCTTGTGGTTTTGAGTAATCTTCAGAATGACCATGGAAAAAATACATTGAAAAGAAGAGAACGAGATTTTTAAGCAATTTAGATCAGGACTACTGAGCACCAGCTCTGTGAATGTCATGCTGCAACATATGTTAACATCAAGCCTAGCAATAATCAAACATAGGTTGTAAAAAAAAAAAAAAAGAAAGAAAGAAAGAAAGAAAAAAGTGAAGAAAAAGTGAAGATTCATCATTTGCCAGTAACATTGATATTAGGTAAAAATTATAAATAAATAAATAAATAAATAAACAGAACAGGAAGAAGCATAGCATGGAGAGGTATGTTTTCTAAATGAAAAGTCATGGAAACGGGAGTCAGAAGGGTCCTCACCTCAAATCCTGGCTTGGCAGTTCATTTGGCATAAATCAATTAAATACAATACTTCTGTTTTCCATCTGTGATCTGGCATTAATATTTAGCTATCTTTTGTATACAGTAGAATAACAGCAAAACTGTGTAGCAACTTGTAACGTAAACTGTAAAGATTGTTTTGCTGCAGTTGTGTTTTTTTTTGTTTGGACACAAGGAAGGATTCGTACATTCAGGTTTTCTCTCTGAAAATGTTTGGATGGGAATGTGAACTTCTTTTAAGGAAATTTACTTCTCTGTTGAAATTATATCCCTCAGAAACATCCAAGGCACTGCTGTAAGGCTGGCGTTTAGTTCAGATTAATCCAAGCAGTCATGTTAAAGTGATAAGCACATACCTACCATCTTCTAAAAGATGTATTGTCTTTATAGCTCAATTATGAGTACCTGAAGCACTGGCAACCTCTTTACTGCTCAATGGCTTGCACCTGGGATTTGGCATTCACCCTATGTGGCCTTGCTACATAAGACATTATCTACATTTGGGTTTTTTTTTCCCCCCAGAGCAATATAGCTCCTAGTTCTAAATGAGACAAAACAGTAAGTTTATCTGGCTCAGCAGAATAGCTTATTATTCACAACCCCATCTGACCTAAAGACTGTGAGAAAACTGATAGCATGATTCTTTCTTTCACATTACCTTGAACCTCACTTTAACCTTCTTCTCCTCAGGGTAAGAACAATCCTTTCCTAAGCTCCTCGAAAGTCTGGGCACTATTTTTTCTTGTGGAAGATTCAATTTATTGTCAAAGAAGCTGTGCTTTCACTTTCTCACATACTTAACATCCTATACTGCTGCTCTTCAGAGACTGCCAGATGACTAAAAGTTTCTCTCAACAAAATGATCACCGTATTTAGATATACCATGAATATTTGCATGTATGTATGCATAACTGGTTCAAAGAAGTATCCATGTGTATTCCTTTATGATACACAGATTCAATAATTACATACATGCACACACGTTATTCATTAGACGCATGTAATCTGTTTGATGTCTTAAACACACTGGTGCACCCGGATTAAAGTTTTTGTCCATGTTATCTGTATACAAAGATGTCACACTTGGATGTCACCCAGGATTTCCTTTGGACATTTATAAGCAGAGGATGACAAATCAAGCTAAGCTGATCCACCAGGGTAGAACAAGTAATATTTGTATTTATCTTTTCCTGCCTAGCTGGCCAATATATTAAATGATGGTTATAAATGGAGAAAAATGGATTTAACTGCCACAGGATTTGGTACTTTCATTATGAATGGCATCACAGCATTCTAACAATGACATCCAGGGCAATATATTGTTTGGCAAATTTGCCATGACTGCTTTTTTCTCATGAACTTAAGGGAGACACTGACCTGTGTTTTCCAGCAAAGTGCCATTGGCAGAGTGCCATCTCACAGGTAGCAGAACTGAACTATTACATGTCACAAGGTTGCTTTTTTCAGAATATAAGAAAGTTGCCATGAACAATTTGGAGAGAGATGAATGTTCCTTTACTTCACCGGTTCCACTGTGTTTTGCCATTAATCCTCCCACCCATACTCTTCTTTTGATCAGCACGACACACAGTAAGACATCTTGGCAAGATGCGCAGTATGTAGTGTGTCTTCTGTGACTCTACACAGTAAGTTGTGTGGACGTCATTGGTATCAAAATGGCAGTAAATGTGCTGACGGAGTACACATAGAATGTGTTACACATTCACAATGAGGGGGGCTGACACCACATTGTTAATAACCCAGAAGTTTTGTGCGAGAATGTCTCTCCTTTTTCCTGCTGGGTGCTACAGTGCATAATTGTAGCATAGTCCATTTCATCCAATTGCTTCCGTATTCAGCCACAACAAACAGCAACAGCATGCCTCACCATATGTGGTGAGAAATGCCCTAACTAGCTTTCAGCCCAGCTTACTTCATATGCCTTATGCACTTCCCTGTCAAAAAGGGAGGTCAACCAATACAGTAATTCAGGCTCCTTTAAACAAAATCAGGAATGGATAGGCAGATATGACTTCTAGCAAACTGCTCAGAAGAAACCAATCACCTGATATAGGTCTCTATAAAGCAATGTCACACTTTTAAAAACAAATAAATTACTAAACTCGTAACCCAGGCAGGGAATGGGGATCAGTTGGCCAAAACTGCTTTTCACTTCTTACAAAATTGCACCACTCACTGTGTTCCAGCCCTAGTTATCTTCTACAGACTATTTAGGACTTGGGTTTACTCCGTTTATTTTAGCATACTTCAAGTATGCTGAGTGACTTGCAGATGTTTCCAAACACTCCTGCGTGAGGCAGCAGTATCATCCACACCAGATTAGACCAGGTATGGCTTTGTCTAGCTGGGTCTTGTAACCTCCAAAGACGTAGTCTACAGCCTCTCTGGGCAACTTCTGTACCACTCTTTTAGTGCAGTTTTTTTGTCTTTTCTAGTCTGCACCTCCCAAGCTGTAAGCCATTTCACTCTGGCTTGTGGCTGACTCGCATATATTCTAGAAATCAAAAATTGTCACTGTTTTAACATCTTTCCAAATGTCTATTAGTTTGTGTCTCATACTATCACGGTTCCTATTTCTATCATATCTAGCATAAGACTGCTTTCCTATCATATTTCAACAGAGTACTATAAAGACTTATTTAGCGCGTCTTTCATCACTTAATATCTTCCAAGGCATTTGAATAGCTTCCACAAAATCCCACCAATATCATACAGAAATATGAATATCATACAGAAAAATGAAGACAAGGCATACAATGACCTATAATCCAGGTATTCAGGTACTGTTTAAGCTATATCCCTTCGTACCTTTTCACACCTGCAAAGAAGTACAGAACAATGCACTACTGAGTAAAAACGTGCTCAAAGTATACAGAATGCCAGAAATCACTGTACTCGTTTTCTGCTTTCTTCCTTCCCAAGGAAGTGCCCTCATATTCAGTCATGGTGATACTCGCCACATAAGCTGAGAAATACTTTATGAACAGCCTTCATGACTGTACTGAAACAAAATCCCAAGACACATAAATACTGTTAAGACAATCTCTAGCCCTGTTTATTTCCAGCTAGACTGTCTTTTTTATTATGCATCAGCAATATCCTATCAAAGAATCTCTAGGCATGGGTAGCAGTCCTACTGCTTTTTGTATCGACCTTTCCCGTGTGCCTCATTGGGCTCCGTTACTCTTCATTTCCTCATGTCATTCAAGACAGGATTTGTAGTTAGTCTGATAAATTGAAGAAACACGCCTAGAAAAAAAAAAACTAGAGTGAAATTCAAAAAGCATATGTAGAAGGTCACACCTAGTCAAATCTAACCATCAGCTGCTCATGTACTAGAGGAGAACATCTCAGTTGTCCTTTATGAAAGCTTCACCAGGTCATAGTAGTTCAACAATTAAATCTGCACCAGCCTCACTCTGCTGAGAAACACGGAAACACTGTACTATGAAATATAAACAATGCTAGTGTGTATAGAACAGATGAAGTAACGTTTTCATCTTGCCTCTATTCAGCCTCTCTAAGGCTTCTGGTGTCCAGCTTGGGGTGCTGCACTTCAGAAAAGATCTGAACCTATTACAGACAATTCATAGGAAAAAAATAAGTCCAGAAAACACAATTTATACCTTTATCTAAGGCTAAAGAGATGAAGAAAACAGGGGAAAATGGGAGATGGTTTTTCACTGTTCTTCATATTTAATAAATTAAGAAGTAATTTAAATTTCAGTCAGGAGGATTCAGGATCATGTTACAGATTAAGGAGGACTTCCCCTGGATGATAGCAAACACTGAAATTGACTGTCTGGATACATTGCTGACTTTTAAGAACAACTTAGACAAGTGTCTTGTCAGGAATGACACAGGAATAGCAGGCCCTGACTTGGGACAAGGAATAAACTTGATGACTCGGTGAGTCTCTCCCCATTCTGCTTTTCTGTGATTTCGTGTGTATCTTAAATCTTTTTCTACAATGAAAGTTTTTCCCTATTATTTCATCTCTAGTTTTTCATGCTTTGCTGAGGAACATGTCAATTTTTGCCTACATGGCATCACCGGTACTGCAGCAATTAAACAGTAATCAGTAATTTTATACTACACTAATTTATCTTTCTCTCCCCAATTTGCACTTCATCAATTAGAGAAAAACACAATCCAGATTTTCACACAACAATGGGTCTCTGTTGGTGACAGCCTGGTCTTCACATACTTGTTTTACTGTACCTGTACACATGAGAAATTATATCTATGCAATAAAAGGTCTTTTGTGATTTTTTTGCGTATGTAAGACTTGCCACAGCATATAAAAACAAAAGCATAAGATATATTTCACTCACATGAGCAGCTGCACATGCGATTGTTTAATATAAGGCACTCCTGTCCCATCCTGCTCAGCAGGGGTGGGGGAGGTGATCTATTACAATATTTTGCACAGTTGGCCAGAGAAACCACAGGCTCTCCAGAGGTAGAAACAAAGTAATTAACTTTATTACAAACTTTCCCTAAAACTGTGGCAGAAGGAGCAAAAAGACTGGGCAAGTTCTTATTCTTATAAAAGATCCAGAATAGAAGGAGAAAAATAGAAAAGAAAGAAAACAAAAAGATAGGATTACCACACTTGGATCCAGCGACATCTTCTCAGTCTGTGAATCAGCGTCCTCTTAGTCAGTTGGTCAGTCAGTATCCAGGGTGGAGAAGCATGCCACATGGTAGAGGACCAGTCGCCTTTTTATAGGGTTGGGCTCTCTTGGACTCCTCCCAGAGGTGGAGACTCATTTGCATGCTTGCACATGTGCGGTGAGCTATTCTGGAATGTTCCAGAAGGTGGTAGGGGTATCAGGGTAGCCCCCAGACTCAGTTAATTTTGTGTTTTCACAGGGCACAGGATGTTGCTGTCTCCCAGCAGTTTCACCTGGGCACTTATCTCTGCGGTTTCAGCTAACACAGGGAACAACCCCCCACCTTCCTGGAGTAGGACTCTCTGTTCTGCCTCCCTGACACGTGCCCAAGCAAAAACACACTGCTCGTCACAAACAGGCACTAAGTCTCCCTCAGTTAGTTGCTTTGAGACACTCAATGAAAAAGGGCCCCTTGATCATCACAACTCCCCAGCACACATTATTCAGAATCCTGTCATTCAGGACTTTTATCACTCAAGAGTGTGTCCTCTCACTCTGGAGTTGCTGCACCATGCAGAGTTTGACAAAGCTTGGCCATGGAGTTTCTTCTTCAAATCCTCCACAAAACACAAGATATAGTCACTGCTTATTAATTCCACTGGCATTAACAGATAATAACAAAATGCACTAAGGAGGCATGTACTGACAATTTGCCAGAACCAAGTCTCTGACAAGAGTTAAGATAATATGATATGGAACAAAGTATTTAATAAGGATTCAATTTTAGTGCCTAGGCTGCAGGCATCAATTTATTTGAATGTAAGTTTCTTCTACCATAAACATCTTGACTAATTAAAACAGAGAGCTTTGCATACCTTGAGAATGGATGAAACTAAACCAGAGACTGACCTCCAGGGACCAAGCAGTTTCTTTCCAGTTCTTGCACCACTGTGGTAGAGGCAGGAACCTCCAGAGAGGAGTGAACAAACCAGTCAGTGGCAGCATTTATCTCCTGTAGCTAAATCTGCCTGAGATTAGACTGAGAATCTAAGCACTCAAAAGGCAGCTGATTTTATCTGTTCAAATATCTAAAAGTCAGATTCTCACCTACTGTAAACCAGCATTGTTCTGCAGGAGCAGGTAGAGCTACACAAGAGTTATTCAACTACAAGACTGCCTCCAGCCCCAAAATTGGGACTAAAATAGCAACTGATACCTTTCTAGTGCAATGAAAGACCTCCAAAAATGAGATGAAGGGTAGGCAGTCACTTTTCCAACTGATTCCAAACATACTGTGTATGCGTTGGTAGCGCACAGTGATAGAAGAACAATTCCCAGGAACTCAGAACTTCACACAGGTTGCTGCACCCCACCAAAGGGTCCTGGGTCCAAACAGACACAGGATGCCAACCCTGCCTTGCCTGGCTTTTTCAGTTCCGCTCTACTCACAGCCCACACAGCTGAAATGGGGCCTATTCTGTTACCCCTTGGATAACTGGGGTGCTGCTATATAGCCACAGGTTGTGTCTGGTATAAGGGCCTGGGAGAGGCTGTGCAATGCAGTGCCAAATCCGCTCAGATGCTCCACAGGGGAGCATCAGGCAGCAAGCAAAGTTCCACAGGTGCAGGACCTAGCAGCTCTGAATAATCTGTCTTGTAAATTACATCCCATTTCTTTTCCACATGTGCCTTGGTTTTCATGTTAAATAATACATAAACATTAGTTAATGGTATCTCCCAGAAACAGAGCCATTTTAAATGTCTTCCTTTCTATGCAGCTTGGCACACAGTCTCTAAATTTTCTTGGACTGGAGCTAATTAAACCCACCTGGTCTAGCTAAGACCATACAGCAGTCTCACATTTTCTGCGTGATCTGTGTGCCTAAGCAGATACGGCAGTCCTGAGTCTTTTCAACATTAACACCTCTCTCTTTTTACTGATTCCTTGAATATATTGCATCAATACCTAATTCTTGCACCTTTAAAATACTGTGTAAGTATCAAGCAATCCTAACAACGCCACTAGGTGATTCATTTGCTTTGTACATCTTTTAATCTGAAATGTACATCAGTATCTATCTCCTACCCTGATGTCTGCTAACAGAGACCACTCTCTGCTACATATTCTCCCGTCACCTCCTGTGAAGTGTCCAGCAGTCAGGAAGAAAACTTAATAGATTCTATTATTAATTCTATTAACATATTCTAAGACATTACACCGTGAAGATAGACCTTCTAGAGATGTAACTTGGAACTCTCACCCCAAGGTTGGCCTTACTTTGATTGTATCGTTATAACCACAGACTTCATTTTTGCTTTGTGAAAATATTAGCTCACCAAACTGAACCCCGACTCAGGTATTAACCAGGTAACGAAAACATTTTTCATATGCGCGTTGACAGTTTGTGCGTGCCACGTGAGATGACTTGTGCCAAATACTGCCATTTAACCTTTCTGAGGGCACACAACTTCCCCAACAGCCCCACTAGCCCAAACTGGGGGAAAGCTACGCTTGCTCTATTTTTTCACAACATTAGGTCATTTCCTGGGCAGACAAACCAGCCTGGGGTGCTGCTGAAGAGAAAGGAAACAAGAAACCACCTGAGGCAGCCACAGATGGAAGGATCGGCTAATCGCCACAGAAGTTCCTGTTAGTACAGCTCTCTGGAGGCCGGTGTCGGTATCTGGACTACTGCCTGCTTCAAAAAGACTCCGGGGAAATGCGCTGACAGAAACCTGTGGAAAGATATTTTCTGTGAGTTACTGCCGGCCTGCAAACGCTCCCAGGCT
>NW_009592770.1:79471-79771 GCF_000690535.1 Cariama cristata
CCCGCCCACCGCCACCTTCCCTCCGCAGACCGTGTGTGTGTGAAACCGCATCTCCTGTCCCTCCGTATAAAACATTAAGGACGCCTTTTGTTCGAGCCAGCGTCTCACGCGACAGCGTCCTGACTGAATAATTTAAGGCGCGTAACGGATCGCCCACGCGGGGAGCGCGGGCTGCCGCCACCCGGGGCCGACGCCTTTTGTTCGAGCCAGCGTCTCACGCGACAGCGTCCTGACTGAATAATTTAAGGCGCGTAACGGATCGCCCACGCGGGGAGCGCGGGCTGCCGCCACCCGGGGCCG
>NW_009592771.1:0-51631 GCF_000690535.1 Cariama cristata
AATATGTAATATATTAAATATATTTTAATATAATTTGAATACAATGCTTTTATAATATTTATATATCGTATATTTCAATCATATATATATTGTTTTAAAATAGAGATATATGTATCTAGCTAGCTAGCATTTGCAGAATTCTATATATGCCCACAGCATCTTCTGCTGCTTTTTTCTAAACTCCCTGTAATTGGTCACCAGTAAAGAGCTGTCCTCAGTATGTGAGAGGAAGGTGGACCAGGGCTGAAAACAGAAGGGTTACTATCTTTTTTGCTTTCTGACGTGACACTTCTGCAGATTCTGCCTAGTGTTGCATTGAACCTCACCACTGTCACACTGCATTGCAAATGCGTGCCTATTTTTCTCTCCACTATCATTCGTGATCCCTTTTGCAGTGCTATTGCTTTCCAGGTTTCACTGTCTCTGCAAAAATTCGAGTTTTGAGTTGTATTTCCCCCAGATAGATAAATGCTCATTTTTTTTTCCGCATTGAATTTCATTTACTTCTCCTCTGTCCATATTTTAACTCACCTAGCTCCACTCACATTATTTCTTTTTTTTCAGAGGTGATTGCAACACTTCCAAATTCAGTATCATCAATGAACTGCATAAATAGGCCTATTATCCCACTTCAAAATCAATATGGATTTTAAATGAAGTAGAACTTAAAACCAGTTCCTGTTGTCCTTCGCTAAGCTCCTCCTTTTTCAGTAATTCAGTACCATCAATGAACTGCATAAATAGGCCTGTTATCCCACTTCAAAATCAATATGAAGGATTTTAAATGAAGTAGAACTTAAAACCAGTTCCTGTTGTCCTTCGCTAAGCTCCTCCTTTTTCAGTCTGTTTTTTCTTGCTTTATGGTTCTGCAGTCACATTTCAGGCTGCAGATCAATTTGGAGAACAACATTTCATGAGACATTGTGTCAGAAGTTTAACCAGAATTCAGACTCCTATTGCTTTTCTTTCAGCCGTTCATTTTACATGCAGTAAAATGTTATCATCTTTGTTTATCAAGATGTCATCTTCAAAATCTTCTTGCTGGCTCTAGATCTTCAGGTTCCTGAGCATCAGGTTATACCTCTACTCTGGTTCCAGTGAGGAGAGTACTGCTTCGGTAGCACGTGAAAATTAAACTATTCATAAAGTCAAAATATTTCCAATTCACTTCTCCTTATGAGTGAAGGAAATCATTTTGTTCCTCTCCCAGAGGCAGCTTTTCTAAGTGGCCGGTAATGAGACGAGGCAGAAAATTGTTTTGAGAGATTTTTTTCACTTGTATCTGCCTGCTTACAGAACTTGAGCGGAGTTGACCTGAGGAGTAAGAGAGGACCTGCTCTCCGGGACATCTCAGTAACGTACTTCCAGTGAGCTTTTGTCTCTCAATATTTTTCCAATACTGTTCTGGGATGCAGAGAGAATGTTCAGAAAACAATTGCCAAAATCACTGTTCTTTTTTTCTTTTTCTATTTCTTTTGTTTTCTCTATAGTACTTTGCTAATTACCCAGATTTGCATGCCTTGTCAAAAGTAATTGCATGTGGCCGAGTAAATGAATTTCCTAACTGCCTTCCTACCAGTTGGCCTGAACAATTTCTAAATGTTCCACTTTTCCAAGTATTCTTTTGTCTGGTCTTTATCAATGCACATTTGAAAATGTCATCATTTGCTAGTTGTATAAGCTTTATTTTGTATGCCTCTTGCTTAACAAATATCTTTCAAAGGATAAGTGAATTTCAGTAATTTTTAACCATTGAATTTCTGAACTAAGTCATCTTCTCCCTATTTTCCTAAATGATACATTTTCCTTCCAGGATTTTTTCTTCCTCAGAAAAAAATTTTAAACCCTTTTCATTTCCTTAGCTGCTTTGGCATACAAGAACTAACATAGATTAATTTTTATGGCCCCTATGTTCCTTCCAAAAACTTCATTTTTTTAATTTGTATTCCTCATAAATTTGGGTTCATTCCTCTTTTTCAATTTTGCATTCTGGAAAAAAAAAAAAAAAAACCAAACATTTCATATCTTTGACAGGTCCTTTGAAAAATGACAAGTATGGCCATTTCTTCTTCCTTGCATTCTTCTTGCATAAATATAAATATAAATAATATCAATATAAATAATGTTGATCCCTAGTTAAAGTATACTTTAAATAAGCTGCTCTGAAAGATGGCAGGGCATCCTAATGGACATCAAGTCCCAGCATCTGGCCCTGCAGGTTGTGGCTGAACAATTCTTTCCTTTTTCCTTCACTAGAGGAAAATAACCACAGGCCTGTTCATGTACTCATGTTATAGTCACAGAAAATTCTTACTGAGGAAGAAGGAATTAGGGGGAAGTAAATGCTGATTAAAGATTTAAACATGTGGGCATAGATTTCTTCATTTCTTCCATTAAGTGATTCCTGAACTGTGTTACACTCTATGTCTCAAGAATCCATTGACTTATTACTAATTGGAATAGAGGAGAGAAGTACTCAAAATTGGTAGTATTCTTATATTCTTTTTTCCATACTTTTATAAAGACATAAAGAAAGATTTAACATTCATTCTTCTTTGTTTAGTTTATCTGTTTTCATTAGCAAAGTGATTGCTATCCTCCTTCCCTCCACATACGTTTAAAATCAAATAAATTGTGAGCTATAGTCATCAAAGAGTTTTTCCTTCTTTCTCCATAATTCTGAGAAACCTGTATCCAGTGTCTGTGTTTTTCCTCATTTTTCCCAAATCCAATAAATTTCACAATGTTCTGCATTATGCAATTGAAATTCACTAACATTATACCTATGCCAACTTCAAATTTCTGGTGTCCTTTTTGACCTTTAGTTACAAATTTAAATGTACGTTATAATATTCCCTTTGCAAGAACCATCCTTCTAGGCATCACTAGTACTACTGATCACTAGTACTAATACATGGCACTATAGACAATACCTAATTATCTATACTAATACCTATAGATAAATTCTACCACTTCTGTATTCCCAGCTCTTGAGGTTTGTGCTCCTTTTATACCCCTGATGATATTTAAATATAATAATTCTCCTCTTACTCATAACTTTCTATTTCATAAACACTTTATCCTCTATTTTATTTTAAAATTACATGCCAGCCCATACATGAAGTTGTAAGGTGGATTTACTATAAAGTGGCTGATGCATTATAGAAACTTAAGAACAGAGTGATCGCACGAAGAAGATTCATCTCAGAATGGCTGAAGATAAGAAACAAGATAAAGGCAGCTTACACTGCTTGTTATGTCTCAAAGGGACCCAAGACCAAGAAGGTGAATCACATGTTAACAATAGGGAACTTACCCAGTCTTGCCCTCAAGGTGGCAAACCACCTTATCGCTAAAGAGAAGAAAACAATCTTAAAAAAAAAAAAAGAATAAGAAGGATAAAATATGAGTAGAATAGCAAAGATATAATCTTGCTTTTGGTATCAGATGTGGAGTCTATGTGAGTTTCTAAGATGCTGAATTCTCTGTAATTATCATTGAAAGATAGGCTAACATTGAGCAGGTGGTGAAGGTTATCAGTGTTACATTGACAATGTTTGGAGTAAAGGATCTCAAAAAATTCCCAAGTTACTGTGAAATTCTGAGAGCACTTTAGCTAAAATATAATCTAACAGGGAAAAAAACAAACAAACAAACAAAAAAACCAAAAAACCACACAACCAAAAAAAAACCCCAACCTCAGCTCCCTGGAAATACTCAGCACATAATAGTCAGTAGCTTTCTGCCTAAACGGCGTAAGTGAGAGGTACGGCAAAAGTTTAACATAAAGCCCTTAAAAGTTGGAGATTATTTTAAAAGCTACATTGTCAAAAGGCCAAAAGGGGTTTTTCTATTACTACTGCTCAAAAAAAAAACCCAAACCAGGAACAGGAAGCTATATATCAACCTTAAGAAATTAAAACTCAAGGTAAACAGCACAAACCCTTGCTTTCAATAAGCTATATAGACATTATTCACAGAATTGGTTCTGCTAAGATAAATCAATACTGAAATACTGCACTTTCAAAAAACATAGGCAGTCAACATAAAGATACATAGGATTTTCTTTTTAAAATTAAATACATATAGTTGAAAAATCCAAGCATCAGAAAATCCAGAAATAATTTAAATAATTAACAAGCAGCCTATCATAAGACATGCCAGATTGGAAGGAAACCAACTGTCCATCAGAAGCATATATAGACATAAAATATCTCAGAATGCATGACATATATGACTGTGATGTGTCCATCATAGTGCTCACATGATCATAGCCAGCTTTACAAGGGATGTCAAGATGAGAAAGGATCATCAGTCATCTATTCTGATTTCCTGCATGATAAAGGACTAGCATTTTCAAAGTGCATACATAATTTAGAAACATATAGACTGTGGGGTTCTCGTTAGATGCCCAACTCCTACTGATTCCACATTTGATAAATGACATTGAGTATCTTAAATCTCTAAGGTCCAGATCCTCAAAGGCACTTTGGAAGCTAATTCCCCCTACAATCAAAGAAAATCAAACGCCTAAATGTCTTTGAGGACCTGGGCCTAACCCATTTTTGAAAAATTTGCCCTTTATGTCTCTCTTGATAAAGATAGGTGCAGTTAGACGAGGGGCCATTTTCATTTTCCTTCATAAGGAGGTAATAATGCAGGCACTTGTCTTTAAGCATTCATCCAGGAGGTGGATGACTTGGAATCAGCCCTCTCCTCTGTCTGAGGATATTCTAATTACACTTTCTGCCTCCCAAGAGGACGCTAAACTATATTCTACACTATTCAGGAGAGGGTGCACTATCCACCGGCTTTTGCACAGCTGCCCTATCACGAAAAAAAAGAGAATTCAGGATTCACTGGGCCAGAGAGAGAAAACAAGCAGAAACATGGCTCACATTCAGAGAAAAGAGACAACATGGATCCTGGTCCTTGCTTGAGTTCATTTCTCATCTATATTATTAATCCATTATGGCAAATATAGCTGTGGACGTAGGAGCAGGAGCCCTACTTGCTCCCAGCTACCACAGTAGTACCTTAGCCATTGGGCTGCTCTACGAAAGAGAACTATCGCCAATACCAGCGCAGTCACGGGGACCTTCTGTGCTCCTTTTTTCACGTGTGCAGATCCTGCTCTTCCTCTGAAAGAGAGAGTTTGAACACCGTTTTCCAGAGAGGATAACACTCCCTGAATTTCAAGTAAGCGATTGGAGTAAGGCTCCTAACCCTCGAGGACAAGCGAAAATGTGCCCTTTTCCCAGGATATTTTTCATTGTCTACTGTGAGCTGTTGCGAACTTCAGGTGTCTCCTTGCTAAATTAGTTACCAACAGCCTACTCAAGGTGCGCAAGTGCTGAACACAGAATCTTAGGCTCCTTTCTACAAGACAGCATGTGGGCATGGTTGGCATTGCACTTTGCTTTTAATATCCCTAAATCCATAGTTGGATTCATTTGTAAGACACTAAGTAACACAGCTGTCCTTTGCAAAAGTGACTAGACCCAGAGAAAGAAATGTGGGGATTAAGAGATCTCAGGATCATCCTGAAATGAAGTTAAGCTCAATGGTTACCACTGCTGGGGTGCAGACAACAACTTTTGAAAGGTACAAGAGTATTGGTACTATTACAAAACTTCGCCTACAACTGTCCCAAAATGTAAATATGCCTTGTCTCATATGTGATGCATTCCCCTGCTGTGACCAGGAGAAACAAGAGAAAAACCAAACAAGCTACTAAAACATTCTGATTAATAAAAATCTGAGTGGGAAGCTCCTGCACTGTTTTCATTCTGCCAGAACAGCACTAACATACTCTGTTTAGAAAAATCAACACTAGGCTTTAGGCAAGACATATAAGAGGGCCACAGTAGGCCTGACCCTACAGTTATCCTATGATTTATAGTCTTCTTACAGCAATGTACTGTATTTGACACTGGCTAAGGGGTTAATCAGTTCTGAGCAGTGGCTTGGTAATAGGGTCCTGCCCTCGGGGTCTATTCAATCAATCAGAGTTGTCCAATGCTGTAATGCCTCGGTTCTGTGTGTAGGCAGATGAGTGCGTTGTCGGTCAGCATCCTGGAGGTATATGGGCTTTGAGAAGCTTAGTGGAAATTCCACCTAGATCAGGGCTGTCGAGCTCACTCCACGGAGAGCACTGAGGATAAGAAGTGAGGTGACCATGTTGAAACAGGGGTCACCATCTTCTCTGAGGGCAGCCTGAAGCCTTGGACCTGCTGGGAATAGGAAGCTACAGCCATTTTGAAGAAGGAAAATGCTTGGCCACATCCTCTCTAGAAGGAATTGTTCTTCGGGCCTTGTGGGATAAGAAATGTCTCATTTTGAAGAATACAAAGGAAAACGAGCATTAAGTTGAATACATTTCTTCCCCAAAATAGCGCCAAAACCCAGAAGGCATAAGCTCAGCAGGATCTGGGATATTTCTGTAGAGCGTATGGGGGACTAGAGAAAATACTCCTATGTATAAAGGGAGATTAGGTCAGAAACTGGAAGAAACTAACTTGGGTATTTCTGTTGTTCTGCTGTACAATATGGCATCCACCTTGTGAAAAATAACTCTCAACCTATCAGTTCAGTGCTTGCGTCCAACATTTTAAACAGTTTCTAAAACAACTAGGGCTGGACAGTTGAACACAACTACATTGTGTTGCTAGTTACATTACTCTCTTACATGCTGTTGCTGCAGAAACTGGTATGCATCAGCCTCTCAAGATCAGTGGTCTACCTGGGCTTATGGATACCTTTTGCCCTGAATATAAGGGAAATTTCCAGCCACATCAGGTATTTGCAGTGATGGAGGTCTTTCCATCAACCACCTTCTCCAGATGACCTCCTGGAATAGCTAGTACTCCTACGATGAGTACCTCCAAAACACACACATACTTATAAAACTGGCTACACTCACAATACAATGCACTCAGACAGTGCTTACATTGTCCAAAACACCCCAGCTACCGTGGAGAAGCAAGATGTTTCAGATGTAGTAGTGAAGGCCAGAGCTCCTATAAAGCTTGGAAGGAGGGCACTTCACTTAAACCTCTTGCTAAGAATAATTCACAAGAATATCTGAAGAAAAATAATAGTTCTCTAAAGACAGCATTCTTTGTTTATCCTAATTATAGTTCTGTATGAGATTATCCAGAAGTAGGCATCAGAGGAAAATGAAAGGAGCTTTCTGCAGCAATAGTACGCATGTGTGAGGTCAAGAGTTTTTCAAAAAGCTTTCAAAACACTCTCTGAGCAGGGAAGGAGTGGAAATGTGATCCTTCTCTCTGGGTGGTAAACAGGAGGTGTAGGAAATTGTGTGTGTGTGCATGTGGGGGAAGAGGGAATAAACGTTTCTGTTTAGACCTCAGCAGAGCTTTCAGCAGCCAGTATTTCAAATCATAAAGGGGAACATATTTGACACAACTGCATATGTTCTTTCTTTTCATTGACAAAAGATGACATCATTTACTGCGGTCCAAGCAGTGTTGATAATAGAAAAGCTAGCCTCAATACCGTCAGTGTGGTTTTCACCACTGGTTTCAATGGAGCTAGGTAGAAAATCCATTCTTAGTGAAATGAGTAGTTAACAAAATTTACATGTGTAAGAATCATGCATGTTTCAGAGACGGATCAATATAACTTTAAAAATACAGACCTACAGAAACTGCATTTACTTTTGTCCTGAATAAACTTAAAATGATGCAATTATTATCTAAAATATCTCTGCATAGGAATGACTGGACAGGATGCATTTCTTATCTCACTTTTTTTTTCTTTAGCTGCATGGGTATAACTCTTATTTTTTTTCTGCTCCAACAAGTAGTTTGTATGAATAACATTAATTGCCACCTATGGCAACAGAGTTGTGGGTGTCCGTGAAAGGAGAAATGATTGTTTTCCGTGTGTTGCCCCACAACTTTGCCTCACCTGCAAATAAGAAAAATAATTTATAATATGAAGAGGGTAAAAAATTACCTGCGTTTTCCCACAAAGTGATAGTTTTCTTTAAGCATCAAATTATGAAACCAGATACGAAGCACAGTTCATGAGACAAAACAGGTCAGGGGATGAGTTTTAGCTCTGCTGCAGCAACGTGTGCAAATGATCTATCTTGTCATCTCTAAGAGTCTGTTTAATTCTCATCCCTGCACCCACACACGCTTCCTTAAATATTTTAAACTCCCGTGTCTGTAGATTGACCATCTCTGAGCACTTCTACAACACGTAGGATAAAGGACCTACAGAGGATGTACAGCCATAGTTAGAACTAACCTTTTTTAAATTATTGCTTAAAAATATAGGAATGATCTAACACATTAAGTACAGCAAAAATATTGAAGAATTCTTATTTTTCTTCCTTTTTCCAAAATATTTTTATATCACCTATGAATGTTTCAACAATTTTATTTTATTCAGATGCTGTTCATGCTATTCACCACTGGAGGACAGGTGAGCTTGTAACTTCCATAACCAGCGTAGAATTACTGGGTGCAACAGAGTCACGTTAGATAAGGAAGCAACATTTTGCAACTTTTCTATTGTTTTAATATGTTCAAGGCTGATAAAGTGTTAAAGGAAACATGCAGCCCTTGAAATTCTGAGGTCATTTCAATGGTTGCTTTCTAAGAAGAGAGGTAAGAGAATAATAGCAATATACCAATGTAGTTGCTTCCAGTTCAAGCTCAAGATAATTCACTCACTGTTGAGAGACTGGAATAACAATGTTTTTTGTCAATCAAATGGTGGTTATTATTATTAGCATTGAAATATTTCAGTCATTCTGTATCAGAAGCAATGACTGGGAGAAAATTCACTAAATGAAAAAAGCACCATCTCTGGACAATGCCATGCAGTTTTATTTAATGCTCAGAAAGAATTTGCAATATACATAACCAAACAGATATGTAATGAAGGTAGCACTTTTAACTGGATGCAGCAGCTCTTTGACATCTCTTTCTTTGACATCAGCATTGTGATCAGCCACCAATGCTGCCATTTCAGCAGACAGTACAAAATTACCAGTCAAGAGAGAACAAAAGGAGGCAGTTGATCTTTTTATAATGCTTTTAAATAATGTTACAATTCACAAAATGAATGCTCATGTGGTGCATCATGTAGTACAGCATAGTGCTGTGAAGCTTCCTTAACAAATAAAATATTTTTAAGCTAACTGTTCTTGAAGGTAGCACGACGTATAAACTGGCCATGGTCTGACCATAATGGCAAGTCCTGGAGAAAAACAAAGCTTTCTTCCTTAGGTAGATCAGTTTGCTTCTGTTTTGGTTTCCATACCTATCTTTTCAGCGTAAATAAACACTTGAAATCTAAAGCTGCAATATGTGGTTTTTTCTGTCACAAACCTTTCTGTGCAAAAAGAGGCTCTAACAGCTGCTTCTTCACCATGCATCTGGGTATGAGAATATTCTGCATACGATGATGGGGTTTAACAAAAAACATCAACGAACATGATTCTGTAACAAAAACACTATCCCTGTACTTGAAATTTTGTATCCAAAGGTAAATGTTCCAAGATTTTTCTATTTTGGGTGGGAAGAGAGTGAGTCAAATAGAAAACAGAAACTAGTTGTGACCCAAGAGTTTCAAAATAAAAAAATTATTTTGAATACTTGATTTTTTTTTTTTATTCAAATTGCTATATTATAGAGGGAACTGAATTTCAGAAAGTACCGAGAGCTATCTCTGCTGTACACAGTGTATTTTCATTGCAGCATGTTTAGGTCACACATGCTACGATTCATGCAGAAGTCACTCCAACAGTTAAGACATTGGAAATCTGCTGCTGTCACAGCCTTAGCGGTCACAGTTGTCACTGGTGTCCTGAGTCACTGCAGTAGTAGAAAACTCCACTAAGTGAAACTGGCCAGGCAATTCCGAGTGCTCTCTGGCCCACAGCTAAAGTGAGAGGCAAAATCCAATAGATCTGTGTGAACTTGACCTTGCAAACGTTCTTAAATCAAAATCCAGAGATCAGTTTTGCCCTAAATGACACATAGCAGTCAGACCTCTGAGAGTTTCTCAAATGCCAAGAAGACCTTAAGTACTTCTTGCCCAGGTTGCAACACCTCGTGCTCCAGAAAAAGGTAGAAAACATAAAAGCCACAAACCATACTGAATGCCAGGAAGGTGGGAAAAAAATCCTTCCTGGCCACTGCTGGTAGCCCTGAAATATACGTTACAAAAATGGTATGAAACGCTCCTTCCATTCCTCTTGAAATAACAACTAATTTAACACCCAAGGATTTCTGCAAGGGAAGTTGACGGTAGAGCAGTGGTTTGGGAGCAAGCCAGACCACTCACTCTTTACAGGCTGGAGTCCAGCTCTGAGCTGGGAGCGTGCTGGGTCTCTTCTTTGGGGCTGAGGGCTGCTAAACTGAGCTCCGCGCCAATGAAGTGTACAGCGCCCTTCAGCTGACAGGATACTGATACCTGATTTAACGTCGGCTGAAAGAACCTTCAGGCTCTGCTGGTGATGGTGGCTAAATCTGCACTGATTACGGTGGCAGCTTAGACATCCAGTGCACATACAGACACTTAGAGGAAGATACTTAAATGTCGGTTTCTTAACTTTGAGTTTACTTCCATCTCTAGCTGGAAAGTTAGAAAGTGGGACTAAAAAAGTAGTGGCCTTTTTCCCAAAGAAAGCACACTGTTGACACTGGACATATTCCGTAATGCAAACATGTTCGAAGTCACTGAGCTTGCAGTTTTGTCATTAAGGCACTATAAATAAAAAAGGACCAAGCGAACACACGTGTCGAATAAGCGGCATCCACATGGGACAACAGCTCCCAAAAGCGCAGCACAGAAACTGCTCTCTTTACTTACCAAAAGGTTATGCCGGTCTCTAGCTATGATGCACATAAGCTGTATTTCTTGTATCATTTGTCTCTCACATATACCATATATTAATGTCATATGTTTTCATAACGGTCTCTGTTCTTAATAATGTCTGGGAAATGGTGACTGCAGCATAGGAGGATAAAAAAGGGATTGTATTGGCCATAAACAGTAGGGCACAATCCCATGTCATGATACAGACTACCATAACATGTCTTCTCTGTATCTAGCTTTTGCTTAGGAACATCCTCAGTATTTGTCTTTTTTTTGAATTTGTCTTTTTCTTGAATACACAGTTCTCACAGGTGGGGACCCACCAATGAAGCTGACAAACGAGATATACCCAACGAGGACACGGACCCTGCTAAAGAAAGGGCAAAGCATATGTCTAAGTAAATGGTTTGCTGGATCTTTTTACTGCTTTAAGCTTTACTTATGAGCTTTGTTGGATTGAGTCCTCACTAAACTTACAATATCAAGTAGAAAAACAAAGCTACTCACAGCTACTTGAGAAGCTGAACAACCACAAGTTGAAAAGGCCAAAACTTATGTATCAGCACTTAGGAAGCTAACCATTATTACCTTTAACACTGTTGGAAAAATTCATTCCAGACTGGTATCTGGATTCTTACTCATACAAGAAAAACGATTACATTAAGTTTTCTTAATATTGTAGTCTTTGTGTAAATGAAATGCGATGTTAAAATGTCACCTATTTGGAAAAAAATGACTCAGTGTACGTTAGACAAGCATATTGACAGAATGATATTTCCTGCCTGAAATCAAAAAGGGATCTATGTTCCCATGGGAATTTATAATACAACTGGAAGAAAATAAATAGCCAATTGTAAGTTAGGGTGTGTGGGGGAGAACTTTTCAATAAGTTTGTTGTTATTATTTTATTATTTTTAGGTGAACTGTTTTCAATGATAAAATCTCATTTAAGGAGTTGATTGGCAAGAAAAAGTGAGTCATTAGTTTGTGTATAAGGTTATTTCTAACTTTTAGAGTGATTTTTTTTTTTTTTTTGCACTTTCCAGAATTTCCAACACAATTGAATTGTTATTGGTTTAAGAGCTGGAATAGCATTAAGAAGGCTAAAAACTGGCGCTGCTTACCATAAAGTAATCCCTGTTTTCCTGCAGGGATTGGATGGTTTCCTCTGAAGTCCAGAGAAAATTTCCTACCTCTGACTACTACCTAAGCTGGCTGTGCTTCACTTACGAAGGTAATTCAGTTTTCTCCTAAATGTTCATATAAAATATGTCACGTCTACAGAGTTCTAGAGCCCTCTAGTGCCTGTCATCCGACTTCCTGTGTATCTCCTGAGGAATAATGCCATTGATTTTAACGGAGAGATTAATTCAGTCTGCCCATGCACAACTGTGTGCTGCTGCTTTCATCTAAGTTGGTACCACAAGGAGAAAAGTCAGTATGAATCTGATGATAGGGATATGGTAAGGCTGGAAGTGCTGGAGCTGTGGGATGCTGTGCTGGCCCACTTACTGGTTCTATAGACAATGCTAGAGTCACCTGGATGGTACTATACTGCCTTTTGGAGCTGTGCTGTCTGGGGAAGAACAAAACAGCTTCTGAAACTCGTACGTTGTATTGTATATGTATAGACTATTTACAGAGGGCTTTTCAAAGCCGATTGCTCAGGAGTTTGAATCAGTCTTATTTAAAATACAAGGAACATTTGAAATAAAAATTGAGAATGATGTGCTCAGCGAGATTTTTTTTAAAAAAAAAAAAGAAAAAAAGAAAGCAGGAGGTTTGGATGAGTATGTATACTGCAAGAAGCATTTCCTGGTGAGCAAGAATAAAATCTTAATTCTGGAATATAGTATTGACCACAGGAGTGATATATCCTACATACCTGCAGATCAGATTGTTCAGTTCGGAGCAAAAAAAATATTCACTTTTGGAACATTGCACATCTAGGAAATAATGCAGAAGGAAAGTGGAAGACCATCATTATTTGTGATCTACAAAACCCTGACCAGACCCCAGACTCCCAAAGCAAACTGGAGGGTTGATTTGTCTCTCCAAGTCCTTAAAATGTTCCCAAGGGGCTGTCAAACAACACTGGACAATGGGGAAGCAAACCATTTCCCCGGTCAGAAGTTCCCCTCCAGCACACTGCTCATGCCCATGCAATCAAGATGGAAAGCGACTTCAGTGGAAGTATCAAACTTGCCTTACTCAGAGACACCTTCTCAAGTATTCAAACATATACGCACATACTCCAGCATAATTTTTTAATAAACAGTTAAATAAGACCATGCATTATGCTTTGGCAATAGAAAATCAAAAATTTTGTACACATATTTATAGGAGTCATATCCTTAACAAGAAAATAATGGGCTCCACTTGCTGTTTATGTTGGGTTTAGAGGAACTGATTTATAACGAAAGCCAAAAAGGCAAAATTGTAGTTAGCATCTATGCACTACCAAAGATGCCTTCTTGGTATAAGTCTTTGGATTCAGACATTTAAAACTTGGAGAAATTCCAATCATTTGGACTTAATTTCACTGGTCAGATTCAAGCTAGTATTTTTTAGAGGAGCAGAAACACAAGATATTGGCCATTTCTGATTACAAGGTGAGGGGAATGATTCTCAGGGGAATCATCAGCTGTAGGTATGGCAGCCATGCCCAGCCTTTTGAAATCACACAGAATCACAGAATGGTCAGAGTTGGAAGGGAGCTTTGAGATCATCTAGTCCAACGCCCCCCGCCAAAGCAGGTAGAGGAGGTAGATAGACTCTCATGGAAACACTCAAGATGCTTCATATGCTGCATACCTTCTCTTCCACATTGCATCACTCAGACAAAATGAAAGGATTTTTTTTGCTGTGTGACCACAACACATTTCGTAACATCAGGGAGACAGGAGGGAGGAGCGTCACACATCACATCTCACGATCAGATGTTGTTCATGTATTGCATATGACATAGGAAGGAACGCTTGCATTTTGGTAATGCGCGAATGTACATCCAAAAGAGTGGAAGAGTCATGAAATGTTTGAATAAAAGGAGTTGAATTGTTCTCATGAGTTATAGCCAACCATCAGAAAACAGGGCATTCTTGGTACAGGACATCTCTAATTCAACTGTTGCAAAAGCTGGACGAAGATTAAAGAGGAGACAGAGCAAGGTCTTGTCGTTAATCCATTGAATGGTGTTCTGGAGACTTGACTTTTAACCTTGAAATTCACTGAAAAATTTGCTGTTCATGTGTATCAGATTGACACTGCTTTGATATTGAGAATAAACCTCCTGAAAACTTCCTCTACATTGGACATACTTCCATCACGGATGAAACTGTGAATGCAGCCGCCTGTAGCCAGTTGCAGGCTATGCCAGTTTGCTGTTCTGGTATGTGTGTTCCTCCTGAACCCAGAATCAGGTTTTTCCCCGCTCTTGGCAACATAGAGAAAGAAGTCATGTGCTCTCAGTGTAAAAGAGTCAATCAATCAAAGACATGGGAAAAAGAGAAGGAGAAGTGGCTGTAGTAGATTAGAAGAGATTTTGGAGGGTGAAGGAGTGGAGCGCTACTTGAGGCTACATGGTTACGGGAGTGGGAAACCAGGAGTAACATTGAGTCAGGATTACAGTGTCAGGCCTGGTAAAGGATTCTGGGATGGACTGAGCAATTAGACTGGTTTACAGGCTTATAACAGGAAATGGGAAAATAAAAGTAAGGAAGAATCAGGGCAAAGGAGAACAGAGAATTGGATACCAGAACTAACTAGAAAATATTTAACAAGGAAACTGGGGAAAAAATGGAAGACGGGACACAAGGTGGGTGTGAGTAACCTGGACAGTGGAGACTACAACCTGGAAAATGGGTATCTCTGCCTGTACCGCAGAGTCCCTACATGTAAAAGGTGCAAATAATGAGCAGGAAATGGGAGACTTGGAGCCATGCATTAAGCCAAATAATGCAAATACTTTTCTATCATTCCAGAAGCATAATTTTAGAGTGTTGTTCACCACAGTAATCATTCAGCAAAAGGCTTTTGACATAATAGTGCTCGGTGGTGCAATGATTAAAAGTTATGTGTATTTAAAAAAAGGAATTCACAAAGCTGAGTCAGACATCCAACTTTGTCCTACATTGTCTGGAGGAAAAATTAAGTTCCTAGACTGGGATACAAAGCAGACAGCATGTGGAACATGAAGGTGCACGATCCCACTCTGTAAAACAGCTTCAGGGTGCCTAAAAGGTCTCGCCTGGACTTAAAGACCTGTTTCATGCTCACCGTTCAGTGTTCCAGGCTCCGAGTGCCTGAAATAATTTCCTGCATTCAGACACTGGTTTGATCCCAGGGTAGCTTAAGTACTTGGTCTTTGACGAAAATGAGAATAAAGAAACTGTGCAGGACTAGAACCCATATGACCCTTCCTGGCCAAACGCCCAAACAACTATTTACAGGGCAAGGCCCCTACTATCTGGTCTGATCAGCTTTCCCTTTCTGGCTCTAATATATCTCTGCGATAATAGGAAGAGAAGCTAAGTCATGATCAGATCACTCCAGGGACTGTCAGTACGGATGCCCTCCTAGAACACAAAAGTTGGATGTGAAAATCCTCTTACAGTGAAGAGCTGGATCAAAGAGGTCCTTTGGCAAACAGTTGAATTATTAGGCTATCATGCAAATGCGGCCAGAAGCATCAACTTCCCTCTGCACCCATGCAGTCAGATGTGGTCTCCGTGATTCTAATTAGCTGTTCATCTCCAGGGTCTGACATACGCTTCTGCCTAACAATGTGTACATCTAGGGTATCTCATACACTCCAGGACATTAGAATAAGATTTTCCTAAACTTAAACTCTCAATTCTAGCTAAAAAGTTTCCTGATCATGTGTTTAAATTGACCCTGTTAGTCTGACTGAATGTCCAGAAAAAATATATCTGATCATGTCATTAAGTGCTTTATCCTATCTACACTGTGGATAACAAAAAGTTGCATATGCAGCCTAAACTGCATTTTTAACTTTTGAGTACTTGTCTCTTCTGCTGCAAAAGAGGAATATAATGTGATGCTTCTGTGCAGTAGGCTAGAGAGTTAAAAACACAGCAGCATTAATATCAATGATGTTAATATCAAAGGGATATAAAAATGAATAGAATGAAATAAAGAAAAAGAAAAATTAAGAGAAAAAGCACCCTGACCATTAGAACTATCAGATTGCCGAATAATTTCCCATGGGAAGTAATAGGTGTTCTGTCGCATTTTTATACAAAGTTCAGTCAGATGTTCTATATCAAATGTTCCCAGATTAAAGAAGAAAATGTACTACTACTACTTTTCCACGTATGCATCTACTTTCTGTTTCAGTGTTTTGAGTAATAACTCACTTAACTTATTTAGAGTGACATAAACCTGTAGGAAATCTATTGACTTTAGAAGATGCAGTACTCTATTTTGCAAGGTGCTGAGACCCTCCTCCCCAGCTCTAGGTTTGTACCATAGATTGCAAAAATACCACAGTTTTTCTGTTCTTTGCTGCACTTAGGATTACAGTTCAAAGCTCAAGTCAAGATCATCTCGCTATTGGAGACACTGCTTAATTATCAGACACCATGTTTCCTATAGTTTTCCGCAGATAAGAAAAAAGTTGCTAAGTAAATGAGTGCAAAGATAGAACAGAATTAGTGACATTCAGGGCTACACATAAAGAGTTTGAGAAAATTCAACTGGATCTAGACAACCACTGAAAATTGTGGAAGTCTCCACCAAATATCAGCTTCTTTCAGATTAATTTTTCCAATAGAAATATTGATCAACAACCGTTCCCGTTGTGGCTAAATAATTACCAACATTTTGGGGGTTGTTGATTCCAGATCTCATGAGAATCACATCTCCACTGAAAAGTGTATTTCCTGTGCATCTAGGGATTATTTGAGATAAACCATTTTTCCATTAAAGGAATATTTAAGTCTTCAGGAAAGCAAAGGAATTGTTGATTCTTCTCCACTGTTTCTTTATTTAAAAGAATGTTGTGTGTGGTAGTCAAAGTCTGAGTGTAGAAATATAGAAGCCCCTGCTGGACTTCTCTCTTGCAACAGTATACATTAGAAACCCTCATTTATGTATATCAAATCCCAATAAATGCTAATAGAGCTCACTGTTATACATGATTCGTTTTGCTATTTACCTAGATCTATTGTTTGTGTAGATTGGCAAATCAACTCAAAGACCTAATTTTCTTTAAGTCTGTAGGTTCTGGAGTTGACTTAAAAACGGTAAGACTTGGTTTGTAATGAAACGGTTTCAAATTTGAGTGCATTCACACAGCTGACAGTGGGTGTAGTCAAACAATGACCTGAGACTGCTTGTGGCTAAGCTGGAAGATCTCTGAGAGTTTGCAGCCACCTACTTAAATTGGATATTTTATATATCTGAAACATTTTTAGTTAGAACAAGTATTTGTAGGACAGAATAGGTTAAATTCTTCTCCTGCACACACAGCCAGAATAAAACTAGTTATACTGATATAAATCTGACTTAAAACATTAAAAATACCAAGCTTTAAGAACAGTGGCTGTGCTATAATCTTAACATTTTGCAATATGATTACTGAAGATACAAAAAATAAACCTCATCTTTCCAGTCAGTTGCTGTGTCTGGGTTTTTAAGCAGACTTTTGAAAGTCAGAATACTGGCATAAGAGGTAGCTTCCCTGCATACTGTACACGTTGGACATAATTTTGTTGTCATTTCATTCAAGTGAACAGGATTGCATGCAACAGTATTGCACACGTATATTTGACAAGACAAGTTGTGTCTTAGGTATAATCAACTGGACACGTAAATCATTTGAAAATCCCTTAACTTTCCTTACTTTGCCCTCTATTTTGTATTGAAAACCAATGAGGGACTGGCTGGCACCATCTCAGAGTACACTGTGGTTTGTTTCCTCATTATGGAAATTTGTGGTTAACTTTGCATTTTGTTTTTTCTTTTCAACATTGTCTCATTGTTCTCTCCCCTTATGCTTAGAAGTATCTTGTTCAAAAAAGAAAAGATACTGTTTCCCTGTAGAAATAAACCCAGGCCCACTCATGAAGAGAACTATTCATAATATAGGGTTAGAATTAATCTAAAAAATGTCCATCTGTGTTACAGAAAAGGCCTCTGATTCATGAAACTATACTGAATGCCAGTTCAGCCTTCTGAAAGAGCTAATGTTTTACTGTTACAAAGTTTAGACAAACATTTGCTCCTTCTAAGCAGTAGTCCGGATATTTAGAGGGGTACTCATACTACGGCAGCTAATTTAGATTCTTACATTATTCTGTTTATCAGTTTCCAAAGGTGGTCAATCTAGTCAACGGGAAGAAATAGAGCCCTACAAGGGCTGAAGTCAACCATAGGGCTGCGTATCTCTCTCTTCTCCCTGTTTGAAGAGCAGTTAACGGCACCGTTAGGGATGCTTGGAAACTAAAGAGAAGAATCACGCTGTTTTACTACAATAATATTATTCATTCAGGCTTCTCTGCCTCTTGTCCAAATAAGTGTTTCTTTCATTCCTCTTTTGCCATCATATCAGAAGGAAACTCAGAAAGATTCATAGAGGGCAAGTGCTGTGTCATAAAGTGAAAGGAAACAGATGGTCACCCATGACCTGAACAGTAACACTGCAAATAAGCAGTCAGGGCTGAACATCTGCACTCTGGTTTCTATAAGCAATGGAAGAGACAGGGTTCTTTGCTCAGCTTCGTCTGACAGTTTTTCATAGGTTTTACTTTATATGTTATTTATTTGTAGACTAACATATTTATTTATAGACTGAAAGGTAAACTTCAGCTTCAGTTTTACAATTGTGTAACCCTACAAAGATTTGACTGGGGTTTTAGCCACACAATAAAAGGCAGAATTTGGGTCCTTGGAAGAACTCTCTGTGTGTGCGCGCGCTTGTTGCTGAGTCTGTGCATAAATATACATGAAAATCCTCATCTAAACCATGAACTGAACCAGAATGTCAAGCATTAAAAAAGAGAAGCTCACAATGCAAGCCACAGAGGATCATAAACACTGCATCTTATACTTGGGCAATGGTGTATCCCAGAGGTACCCTCAGTAGCGCTGTGCTTCCATGAAGATAACACGTCTATCAATCTCATCAGAATCTTCATTATACACCATTCCATTATTAATTCAGAGTTTCTGTGAGTCTTTTGCTTTCTATCTCTAGCTAGGAATATGCTCTTCCTCAAAGTGGCAAGTTCTGCTGATCAATATGCAAATTAGCTTACTTGGAGCTAGCAATTTGCCTTAACCAGCAGAAATATCACATATCATAACAGTGATTCCTCTCTTAACAGTGCCCCTTTTCACAGAGCAAGCAGTTTGGTTCTTTTGTTTGGTCTTTTATTTAAACACAAAAAGAAAAAAATGACACCAAGAATGAAGATAAGAAACTAACTTGCAACAGAAGCTGCCAAAATATTCATCAGTAATTGTTTCTACTTCCTTGCTCTCATTTTCAATGAATTGCTTTGTACTCAGTACTGTAACTGTACTCAAACTAGTTATCAATGGTTCATTGTCAAAATAGAAGACCCCATGGGAGTCTGCTCCAGTTCTGGTATCCATTGACCTGAATGAGAGAATAAAGAGTATACTTATTAAATGTGCAGATAATTACATTTTCAGACATTAAGATAGAAAGGACAGCCAAGGACTTTGGAGTACAGGGTAAGAATTAAAACTCGTCTTGAGACACCAGAGGTACGGTCTGAAAAACACTGTGTCAATAACAATCATATCAGAATGAATCAACTTCACAAACTGTCCATGATGCTAGAACAACATCTAATAAGAATATAGGTTTTAGGGCTACTATAAGAATACTAAAAGGCCTGGCACTATGAGTTAATGCACAAAATAGCTGTCGTGTACATCAGGTAGACTCCAAACCAATGTTATGTGTCCATGTAGTCATTCTGTATGCTGGCTCTTCACCTACACTTCAAAAACCAAAAGCATCTGTGGCTCTACAGCAGGTAACACATTCAGCACCTGTCAACAATGTCATCTGGCTGCAAAAAAAGATAAGCACCATACTGGGATACATAAATAGAATTGCAACTTGCAAAAACTTGAAGAATCAGTCCCTTAACTCCAGTCAGAACTGTTAAGTCTTAGCTGGTATCCCTGCACTTCAAGGGAGGTGTGGACCAAGTGGAAACTGGAAGAGAATGAGAAGAATCATCAGGTATCTAGAAAATAGTACCTATGAGGAAAGATTGAATACATTTAGTTGTTTACAGTGAAGATGAGAAGATCAAAGTGAGAGTATGATGACATGGTCTCAAAAATATCAAAGATGAGAATAACCTCTTTTCTAAGCTTACGGTGGATTGTGTTTAAAGGGCAGAAAATAAGATTTTGTTTAGATAATAGGAAAAAAAGCCTTTATAATAGTAAAAGAAAATGAAGCATTGCAAGAGATTGGCTGGGGAAGTTATAGAATTTTCCTAATTGGAGGTCTTTAATACTGTATAAACAAGGAATCATCAGGAAGGATGTAAGTAAAATTGATTATGCTTGAGTTACTGATGAGGCAATCTGGCAAAGTACCTTCTAGGACTACAGTTCTGTCAAACAACCTTTCATTCCCACCATACCACTTAGGAAACATCATATTATAATAGATGATTGAGACAGTATCTGAAACTAAATTGTTCAAGATACATATTTTTGCTCCACAAAAAAAATCAAGTCCTTCTCATTTATCCTTGTGGCTTTGTAGACCCAACTAGACTGTTCCATTCCAGCTCAACAGCAACTGTAGAGTTAAAAGAGACATTAACTATTCAGTGGAGTAGTCATGTGCATCTTCCATTTTTCCTGCCGTGCAGTGATATTCTCAAAAAACTAAATGAACTGGGTGGGTAGTTCTCATTTTCACTTATAATTCAGATATTGTGGTCAGTGAACACACATAGTGTTTTAACTCCTGGTTGTCCAGCTATTTAAGTGAGGCCCAAGTCATTAAAATTAAGCTTTCTAAACTGTATTTGGTTGTATCAGAGCTCCAGACAAACCAATTTCCCTAACCTGTCTGCACTTACTATTCCGATCAAAGGCTCTTACTAAACAAAACCGTATTTTAAAATACTGAGGCAAGGATCAAGTATGAAAACACTGTAACCAGAAAGGTACCACAGCGACAACAGATCATGGAGAATTAAACTGAAATGATAATCTCAGCTGCAGTATGATTTCACCCCGATATGCTGTCAGAAAGCATGGAGTTCTGTCTGGAGCAGCTACTAAGGCTGAACAGCACCTTCAGTAACCCGACTGGGAAATCCGGAAACTCTGCCCCGGGAAGTAACAAATCCCAGGGAACACCGTTTCTGAAGGAATCGTTCAGGGAGTCTGATGTGAACCACCAGTCCCCAGCCACTTGGAACCTGTGCTCATCACCATGACAGATGCTACAAGGTCCTGAACCATAATCCTTCCACTTAGCTCTCTCCATATTCTTGATAGGAATGAAAATGTATTTTGGTTTGACCTAGATAACTCGATATTAGATCCGAACAATGCTACTGCACTTGAATAAAGAGCGATGATTTTTAATGAAGTGTATAAATGAACAGAGACGGCTAAAGTGCTCATATGTTATTGTGACAGAAGCCAATATAATATGTTAGACAGACAAATGTATCAAATTTTACATCATCAGATTCATCATATTCACGAATTTGGAATTTGTCTTTTTTAACACGCAAACATCAAAAAGGGTGGAACATACGAAGATTCACAAATGCAATTTATCATACAAACAAACTGCAACCACAAGTTTACAAGTTTACAAGTTCAACCACAAGATGAACAAGGTTAGCCTTGGAAGGAAGAAGAACTGTATGACAACAGGGGAGGATTCATCTGATCAAATGTAGACTCCTACAGCGCAAATCTGATCCAGCCAGCTGGATTTCCCTTCCTGCTAGTGGAGAAAAACAAGTACACATAGGGTGTTATTCCTTACATCTTAGTTAGGATAGGTCAGATTAATTATGCCCTGCAGTGCCTTTGTCTTCCTTTAGACTGTAAATGGAGCCTAGAAAAAGTAGTTCAAATGTAGACAGCTAGACTGCAGACTCCTGAAATGACGTGAGGTGAATTCCACTCTTAACAACCAACCGGAAGTTATGCAGAAAAAGGGATTAAAAAGAAAAAAATCTAGTTAGGCAAGAAGCCCGTATTTTTTCTTCAGATAGTGGAATATTTTTCATAGATTTTTAAAAATGAACTTTTCAAAAAATATTTGAATTTGTTTTTCATCCCATTTTGGTTTTAACCACTTCTTAAGTTGTCTTTTCCTCTTTTTCTCCAAGTGGCTCCAACGGAGACAAAACTCAAAGACTGGGTCCTAATGAGAGGCTAAAAGCACAGCTACGGACTCAACTCCATCTTAGTGTGTGTCTTTGTTGACTCCAGTAGAATTCCGCAAAATGAATTTGACCTTGGATGTTTTCAATCAGTGTGTTCCAAATGAGAAAAAATTGTTGTTAGTAAAGACCAAAGAGGGAAATAAATCAAAGACACAAAGGGCAGCCAGTCGTCCAATTCTCTCTGATTCTCAGTGGGAATTGGGTGCTTAACAGCCCTTAGTATCCTTGAAAATCTCCTCCTGGGATTTGAAAATGAAAAGAGAAATGGGTGACCTTTTTTACCTTCCAAAAATTGCTCGGTGAGAAGTTAGGCCTTTCTGTTGTTTTCTGGGGGAAGTGAGAGAGAGGGAGAAAAACTGAATAATTTTTGATAAATAAAATTTTCCTACAGTGGACTACTCTAGTAACAAAGGTGCTGGGACGGGATGTCATTTGTTTCTTTCAGTTTTTGAAATGTATGTTTGAGGCAGTTTGCTTTCCTTTGCATAAAGGCAGGGTAATATAAAAATCCATGCCTAGACCAAAATAGTTAATGTACTGAAAGAAGCATGTAAGGTTTCTGCAATAATGACAATCCTAGCTCTTAAAAAAAACACGAGCATAGGAAGCATATACTTCTGCAGGATTATACAGGTATTAACTCAAAAGAGTCAATCAGTCCAGAGAGCCGTTTCTCTCCTTTCTCGTTCATACATTAGATTCCCTGCCTCCTTTCACCAGCCAAATGGAAATTAAAACAACAAATGTCTATCAGTTTCCTTGGCACACAGTGTGGGAGGTAGGAGAGAAGAATCATTAATAAATACGGACAAAAGTTTACGATTAAAACATGAATCTCATTCCAGTTGTGACAATGAGTCGGGGTTGAAATGAATTCAAGTCTCCAGACCAGTTTGCCTTAACCCAATCATCCCTACGGCAAATTACCTGGAATGATTAGATTGCAGAATTGTACCCATGGGCCCCTTACCCATTAAGAAGGGGGTGCCTGAAACTCTGCCGCCGCTTCACCAGGAATGAAAAGGGCAGCTACCGTTATACAGGATGTTTCTGTTCTGCAGCAAGTGCCAGGAAGGCCGCGGCGTCTAATCCCTGCTCGGGAGTTCCCCTGTCCTTCCTCTTTTTTAAATGCATTCGAGTGAAAGCTTTTTACTCATTCCTTGCACAAAAAGGAAGGTAAACACAGCTGTAGGATTTTAATGGCCTGAAGATAAGTGCACATATTTTTCTTGTTTTGGTATTGCAGGCTGTTGACTGAATTTCAAAGGAAGCAGTAACAACAGAACAGTGAGGAATTGTACCGACTCGGGAGATGCATTAATATTCAGATCATTCTACCAAATATGCTTGGGACTACTTTCAAGCATAATAAATTCACCACAAACTCCTGAACTGCCGTACATTGCATGCTACCATAGGCAGCTGGTGACATCTAAGGTAACTGACCAAAAGCATGAATACATACTTTATAAATGATTCAGGCCTCAAGCTCCCCTCGACTAAGTGAAAAGATGCAGCCAGGTATAAAATGAATAGAGGGGCAATGGCCTTTGTTAAAACAATATAAATGAACACAATCATGACATGGTTATAGCATGTGATCGTACTCGGAGTATGCTGTACATATCTGATGTCATTACTTGTATTAAGTGCATTGTGTGGATGCTGACAAAGAAGAAAAGGAATTATTTATGGGCTGTGCATCTATCCTGTTTTAAAGATCATTTAGCTCTACGCAGTCAGATTACAGCTTGCAGCGAGCATTTGTATTTCTGGGTGACAGAAAACTAAACTTGACAACATACAGACATTTGGAGGTGCTCCGGGAGTGTGCCTGTCCCCCTCACAAAAAAAAGCAGAAAAAGAAACAGGCTATCGAAATAGGCTGTATAGAAGGCTGAAGGGGAACGGAGCCATAATTCTCTACGTATATGCGGACGTACCTCGCGTACACGATTTGTCTCTCAGTACAAGAATTTGCTATACAGCTCTGCTCTTCTCTTATAGATGTGAAACAGAGGATCTTCCCTACAGCCCCTACACATCTAGCATGATTCTGAGTTATTACTAACTTATCCGGACTCTTTGCAACTCAGTAGCCAACAAATACCCATTTGCTGACATTTTCTTCAGACAGATGTGCAAAAATCTTTTTCACATTAGGTTGGAATTCCATTTCAGAAGAGCTACTTGACTCCCAGAGATAATGGATCCTTAAACACGCAGGAAAACACCTCTATTTTCCTGGGAAGCACCCAGGTCTATTAGAGAGGTCCTCCATTTGGAGCAAAATCAGATGAAAGCCTAATAGAGGTTGTATTTACTGCTTTGATCTGATTATGCATTTAATCCTCCAGTTCAGCTTCCTAATCAGAATGAGTAAAAAAAGTATTTTATAAAAAGAATAAATGATAGGTGATATATTGCATGAGAACAAATAATTATAAACTAGGTAGGTGACTCTGGATTTCACAGCTCCCCAGTGAACTATACAGTAGAAAACATTTATACTTTCTAATTTGAAGGACACTGTTCTTTCTGGCCAGTACAACTCTACATGTTGCAATGTAAAGGGACCACCTATCCTGAAAAAACTGAACTTACGATGGTTGCTCACACAGGGACTACCCAGAGTTTCACTGACAACATTACTCACCCGTATACAGCCACTTCCGTATCTTGGTCTGGTAAAATAATACACATACCAAGCAGAGCATGGACCAAAGCAATGAATAACTGAGTAAACCTCCATTCAGTTGCAGCCCACCTGTATTATTCATTGTCTGTTATATGCAAAGTATATGTTCAATCTGCACATAGAATTACTGCCAATTTGTAAATAAATGGAGTAACCATTCATACAAATGACTGATCAGACGTATTTATGCATATAATGCTTAAATTCAGTGCCTGCATCTCTGTTTGCTTGAATCAGATGGCTCTGTGTTCAAGCATTTTGCACATACAGTTGCACAAATAAAAAAGTATGAAAAAAACAGGTTTAAAATCCAGTAAGAGATAAAGAAAAACAGCTTTAAACATAAGAACAGCATTTCAGGACTACAACATTCTAGTGCATTTAATTACAGGGAACACTGGAAGCAGTATCTGATGAGCTGAGTACTTGGGGCCTCAAATTTCTCATGATGTGTTCAGCAAAAGAGTTCACAAATATCTATCATCACCTGCCTGGGCTGTAAACAGAAGAAAAAAAAAAATCAAGCATAGAAATTCGAGCACTTTCAAAATAGTAATCCTTGTATACAAGGCTTCAATATTCTCAAACCATTTGGAATGTGAAAATAAATCTTCACACTGTGAAATTGAACACTTTCATGAAAATCTTAGCTGCAGTCTTATGGGTACTTCAGCCCAGCACAGACTCAGGACCTAGAAAAAAAGGGATGAATCAGACCCTGATTCTCAGACTACTTTTGCAGCCCTGGCTCAGTTCTCTAGAATGAGACAGCTCTATTTATAAGGAATCCTCTCCTTGTCTGGCATGCTGTCTTTCCTCCAAATCCTGAATGCAACTGCTTGGAAACACAAAATCTATGATCAGATTGATCACAGGAAATCAATCAAGTACATTGGTTTTCCAGGGGTGGCACAGTGACATGATAGCTGGAATTCCCAAATTCCACAAACATGAATAATCCAACAGCCTGTATTCCTAGTGTTATGCTCGATACAGATTTCACCATCAGACTCAGACAAGTGACTGTAATATAAATAGGAAAGCCTGACTGAAAACACATCAGGCCCTTGGAGAAAATTTGGACTTTGACTCAGATTTTGTGTCTGGTCCCAGTCTATACTGGGCTGAGTCAAATCATGACCCGAGGTTTGGGCGAATTCCCATCTGGCTTTTACAGTGACAGTTCTGGCTCACCCGAATCTGTTTTCTAGCTTTGGAGATGGAATACAGGGGTTCAGGGTTCTAGTTTTCAATAACATTCTCTGCCTCAGGCCCAGCCAAACAGAACTAAATTTAGTCAAAACTATGCAGAAAAGTCTTTCTCTTCCAAGTCCATTTTAACATAAAGAAACATTGGAGATAGTATCTTACCAAACTGGATATTATTTAACTCAAATTCCTTATAGTACACTCCCAAGACATAGCTAGCAGTATTCTCTCTCCTAATCAAATGGCTTCCTGAGAGTTTGATGTAGAAAGGATTAGAAACACTAATTGCATTGATATCAGTGCCTGAATGACAAGTAATGACAGTTAAAGAGTCTCTCATAATCATCACAATAACTTCCTTTGGAAAGCACTCCTATAACTTTAATTGATTTGTAGTAGTTCATTAAAAGAGATGTAAGTTCTTAGGAACAATGTGAATGTGTCTTAGTATTCTGGGCTTTAAAGGACCTACAGTTTGCTCTGAAGGGATCATATGCATCCATGAAAGAGTTTATAAGCAGAATTTTTATTACAGTTTATATATTTGCAAAGATTAAGGTGTACAGTAACTATGTTATTTACCAAGTCTTCTACTAGAGGGGCAAACATAATAATAGCAATTAAAATGGAAAACAGCAGGAACACTGAGCACAGCAGTCTGGTTACAATGGAATAAAATAGGACAACAGGAACACATCAAACAAGAAGCAGTACTGAAAAGAAAAGAAGCCAGCAAAAATAATGAGCTTTTAAATTATAAACAGAAATGGACAACCTTCTCTTTAAACAATGTAAAAAAGGTGAATATAAAATTCAGTTACGTGAAATAGGCAGAAAGCAACTATGAATAGAAACACCTTAGACAAGTTATTATAGAATGAGGGCTGTTTGCTGCATGGTTGTCAGTGAAAATGTATTGCTGTTATATTCCTTTCAAAATTAAAATGCTGCATCTGGGGACAGCTGTTGACTGATAAGGAAAGACTGCCTGGATTTCAGTGACATTATTTCTCTGCAACAGCATGTAGAAATTAATTTAGTTAAAGGGAAGACATGAAAATAAAACTGAAATAGAATGGATTTAAAGATGCTTTTTTCCAAAACTCAGGGTTTATTATTATTATTGTTGTTATTGCTGTTATTATTATTATTTAGTCTTTATTTCCCTTCAGTTTCTGGTGCTGAAATATGTTTCTTTCAGATGATTCCCTCCTGTCTGCAAATCCAAATAACTGAGATGTAATGACAGTTGTGAGCATTAGGAGAAGTATTCTATACGTGTTTTGATTGAACATTTTACATTCTGTATCCTATTTTTAAAGGCTTTATATTAGTCGAGTGAACAACAGCCAATACAAGATTTGTCTAGAAATGGACCAATAGCCACACCTTTGCCATCATTCGTGCACAATGCCTAGGGATTTAATGGAATAGATTACCTGCTGTATATAAAAATACTCATTTTACAACAAAATGAGACCAGGCTTTTTTTTTACCACCTAGAATCAGAAAGAAAACCATAAACAAACCAATTCCCCCTATGCTATATTGGATGACAGTCCTCATACATCCACATTTGGGGATATTTCTCCTGGAAAAAAAATTTGCTTTCGTGTTTATCTCACTGAAACTCAGTATCTCTTGCTTGGGAATAATCTCATTAAGTATTGCCCAGCATTCTGTGGGAATAAGGGTTCATTTCCATCGTTCCCAGTGGAAATCTTAATTATAGGTTGCCATGAAAAGCTGAGTTATTACAACACTCATCACTTTACAGTTCTACAACTTTTCAATTTTAGTTACACTACAAAAGGTGGTTCTTCCAGATGCAGAAAATGCCTGAAAAAATATCCACAGACCAATAATTTAGGATTTAACAGAGGAGACAGTACACTTGTCTCCCACTCAGGAATGGAGTTCAAAAACACAGCTACTGTGATCCCTAGATATTCTGATTCTGATGAAGTTTTATTGCTATAAGTGTGCTACTCAAACACCAGTGTCTAGACTCATATGACACCATTAATAATTTACTCTTTTATTTATAAAGCTCGACCCCTTTCACGAATCAAGATGCTCTAAGCTAACTACCCAAGATGCTCAATCTATTTTAAATGAGGTCACAATCACTTTTGATAACACGACAAAGAAGGCCCTTACAAAGCCTTCAAATGGCAAAGAAATTTAAAAAGCATTAGGTTCGCAAAAGGAAGCACTCACAAGAAATGTACCACATAACCTTAACTCTGCCCTTTCTGTACGTTGGCGTTGTCTTTCTCAGTACGTAACTACCTACTGTTCTTATTAAAACCAAAGCCTCTTGCTTCCTCGCTCGGGGCCCAGGATGTACTGTGCGCAGGGAACACGAGCTGCTCCATACTCCATTTGACCCACAAAGTTTAATTACTACAGACTGTCAAAGCCCTTCTCCAGGCACTTCAGCACGATTTAATGTTCTTGGTCTTGTTCATTGTCTAGCAAGTACCAAGACAGTCTGGTCATGAGCCCACTGAAGTCAGCAAGGATCTTTCTACAAATTTCAGTGCTCTTGAACTTGACCTGACGGAGGTGGAGGTCCCATGGAGGAGCAGAATGTGGTCCCTGAAGCGGGGACTGTAGCATGACACCTAACAGTGAGGCACAGCTGAGCATGCAGTCATTCTTTAGCCAAGTGCATTGTTCTTGTAGTATAGATTTCCAGCAGAAGATAAAGACTCCTCCCTGCCCAACAGAAAAAGGAAAGAATAAACAAAAAGCAGGTTATCAGTCCTTTGCTTTGAAAAGAAAAATGTTCTGATCCGAGCAAAATACATCTTTGCGAAATAACTCGAAGTCTATGTGCCCTCTCATGAGTAGCACATGAAGAAAAAGATTTTTCTCAAAACCTTGTCTTTTTATGTATCTACCTGCGTACGCACATATGGAGTCAAAGTAGAGAATCTGGTTCAGTAAAAAAAACATTTTACATGTACATCATGATGCACAGAAATAAGAAATTATTTTCGTGAAACTACTGAAAAACAAATCCCTGATGCAGTCTCAATCCAAATCTCAGCTTTCCCATCTACCACAAAAACATCAGATTGCTTCCCTCATTTGAAAATTTAAGGTCTTTTCAACAAAAAGTCCTTCCTCCTCTCTCCTTCCACCAACTCTTTCTCTCCCTGGGGACAAAAGCATACCAGTTTTTCTTGTTACAGTTTCCACAGTAAAACCGTTTCTCTGGCAGTAACCAAGCAAAAATCTTTTAAGTAAGTGACTCATCAAAAAGAGTCTATGCAACTCTGTGAGATCAATTTAGTTTGTTTAAGACAATTCAGAGCTGCCCATCAAAAGGGATAATCCTCGGTTCCTCTCTGCAAGCTGTTTGTATTTCTTCCTTTCTGCTGCACCGGACTTTGTATAAATGCATGGTACAAGATCATTAGAAAATTAATCCAGGTGAAAATAAAACAAAAACAAAAAATGAAAATCTGTTCTCTTCAGTTGAAGGCCTGGTCTGACATAACATTGCTCTTTTGCTTAATATTTTTTTAAACACTAAAATCCTAATCATACAAAAGAATCTTTATTAAAGGATAGTTGCTCCCTCACAATGTCAGTGAGGAGTAGCTGCGACCTCATTATTATCCCAGGAAAACTTCCATCAATATAGACAGGAATTTATATGAGCCAGGAATGAAGAAAACTTGAAGAACTGTATCAGCATTTATCTGCACAAACAGCAAAATTCAGAGTTAAACAAAACAAAGGAAATCTTATTAATATCCATATTAACGGTAGTACCTTGAAGAACATTTTCAAACCAGTAGTTTAGATGTTATTTAATAATTTGGGCTAAATGTCCCAAAGTATGAAGTTCTGCAACATACAGAAAAGAACTTAAGATAATGTATTAGTCACGTAAAATCAGTGAAGATTTTGGTTTTGACTGCAACAAAACAAGGCTTTGACATGTGTTTTTCCGGGACAGACTCAAAGTCCAAGTTTTTGGCAAAGTCAATCTGTTCTGAAACACCAGGCAGCTAACAGAGCATCTTCGGTGCTTATTAAACACCCTGCACACCTATTGTTTCAGAAATCCTACATATAACGATAGCTCGAAATACAGGTCCACGAACCAGCGCAAATATTGGCTGTCTCAAACTAACATACCCAGCGAGCTATCTTCACACAGCAACCTTCAGGAAAGCTGCAAAACCAGCTGGCTTTGTCGTTGCTTTCTCAGGCTGGCATTGCACTTCTGTTTTCAAAGCTACCATTTCACAGCCTTCTTATAAACACAAAAGCGTCGGACTTGGAAAAATTCTCTTTTCTCTACAGAGGAAGAAGCTGGCAGGATTGCATTCCAGCGTACATCTGTGCCTCTCCTGAGCCCAGGGAAGGAGCAGGACTGATTTCTTAACTGACTGTGCCACCGTGAGGGCAGCCCACACAAATGCACTAAAAACACACAAGGATCCTCCTTGGTATCAAATGTGGGTTTTTTTTTTTTAATTAAGAGTCTTCATAAGCACATACCTCACAAATGTTTGGTTTAGAAATTTAGAAATTTTGAAATGTAAGAAGTCATACAGGAGAGAAGCACTACTTTTGTTCCAAATTCATTACAAATGGTTTGACAAAGAATAAATTAGAATGAATGTCAACTTTGCTTCTCTTTCATTTCCTTTGTATTTACCACTACGTATAAGAGTTTAAGAAATTACAAAAAGTGAGGGATAAGAACGAAGGTATTGAGGGTTATATGAATGAAGAAGGATGGTTGCATTAATGTGAATTTCTTCCCAGTTCTTGCAAATTAAACCTATGTAGCTTCAGCATCTATTATGTGTCAGTGCCACATGGGGCCCTGAAACTACATGTTACTCTATGAGGATCCTGAAGGACCCAAAGAGAAGCTCAGAGATAACATTTAATACACAGTGATAGCATTAAGGCCAGCACAAAGCACAGCAGCAGCCATGGCTTCTTGGATGAGGGAACTGGAGGGAAGGTAGAGCTCTCGACTTTCATATCGTAACCGAGCAGCCAATGCATTCTCCCACAAATAGGAAGACGAGTTCCCAGCTCTCCTCATCCACGAAGCGATGCAGACCCACTGCCCAGGTGCGCACCTCTCCCATCAAGTAGGGGCATGTAGTGAGGCTGGGGTACGGACTGTGCAGGGAAGCACGAAAGGGGAATGGCAGATAAGAAGGAGGGAGAAAGACTGTTTCCATATTGTATCTGGGGCCTGTTTAACAAAAAAACGTAGAAAGTGGGGAGCAGAGAGCAGAACTGAGGTCTTCCTCACCCAGCCAGCTCCTCTCATCACCATGTTATGGAGCCATCCTGTTTACGTTCAACAGGAGAAGCGCGGTTCTTTCACCTCCAGCTAATAGGATTCCCTGGCGTGCAGGGTAATCTCTTGGGGAACCTAGATTTGAGCCCCTTCCATTTAAAAAAAGACATAAAACTTGACAGTGGAGCCTGCCCTCCCTGGGATGAAGGTGAAGCTGAGGAAGGTAGTATGCAGCTCCAAGGGCTGGCTTGTAGGGTTAGCTCCCTGCTGCAGTGTTAGCTGCACTGACCTGCCACGTCCTCAGAGCCAATCCAGACACTGTGGCTGCTGTTAGCCCCATCACCTAAGTCTCCAGAGCATCTATGAGGAGTAAGATTTATCCTATATCTATTTTTAAAAGCACGGGCAGTAAAAAGACCATATAAGGAATATATTTCAGGCAGATCATAAGAAAGGACGTTCAGTTCAAAACAAAGCCAAGGTTGCTCACTGTTACTGCCCATGCACAAGGTAGGTACCTACTCTGGGGACAGTCACTTTCCGGGTTCCATCAGCAATGTGGACAAAACGGCTCAATTCAGAGGCCTGAACATAGGTGTGTAGTGACTTCTGAGACACCACAGGATTTCTGAAACACCAGCATGATGCTGGCAAATGTAACACAAATCTACAGGGAACCTCTAGCTGAATCAAAAGGTCTGCATGGGACTTCTGGTAACACCTACATTTGGGGAACAGAATCGTGTCCTAAGTCTCAGTTGGCTATATTGAGAGCTTAGATACTGAGGACCCATGTAGACAACTACCTATAGAAAACTACATTTCAGTCTCTTATTCTAGAATGAATTCCCATATTTAAGGTTTGAGCTGAAATATGAGAAGACCTCGCAACCTAGCAGATCACCTTGAGAGCCAGTTGGAGGTATTTAGTGCCCTTTGAGATGCCTTCAGGTACTTCACCTGGATCTTAGTTGCCTCTCCAGAAGAGCTGGAGCCTCCCACAGATTTTGTGTCATCTCTGCCAGTCCATGCAGATGCCTCCAATACCCCAGTGTGCCTCAGAGGGCAGCGAATACCTTTGTATAGGCAACTAAATAAAGATTCTAATAAACTTCATTCATTGCAGTTGAGATGAACGTCTGCTCATGGAGGCAACAGCAGTAAACTTGCCGGACTCAAACACAATCTTCATATAAGATGTAGACACAGCTGAAACATCCCCCTCCCTGAGGGAGGGTTCTAACTGTCACCAGTGGTTTTTAACCTGGTAGACCTACGAACACTTTTCAAAGAGTCCAAAAAAATATAGCTAGGTATAACAGGCTTTTATATAGCGAACTACATAAAAACCTACTTGTAAGAGGTTTATTTTATGTTGTAGGTCTCGTACCTCTACTGAACATTATTTAGGTGTCCACAAACCAAAAGAAATTGAATGCTGTCATAAAGAAAGGGAGAGCTTCAGCTGCCATTCCCTCCTGAGTAAGAAAGCTGGAGGAGACTGTAAACCAAGCGTTTGAATCCTAGCCCAGCTGATACCCACAGGGAGACACATGCTTCCCTGCAAAATCCCAACTGACTGGGCTCGCTGAGCCCTTGCTCAGGGGCACCCATGGTTATGAATCCTGCCACAGATGTCTGATGCTTTGTATGAGTAACTTTGGTATCTAGGATGGAATGGGAAAAAGTTTGAGTGATGATTCTCAATAGAAACAATTTTTTTGCCTGTTTACATTTCCCAAACTGCCACAAGACTAGCAAATGAGAAAGCTACAAAACTAAGTAAGTAACTTTTGATTTTCTAAATTATCGTATTCCTTAGTCATAAAGTAACAAAGAAAATAATCTTTAATTATAACAGGCCTGTAATGTATCCATTAACTTTAATAAGTTAAAGTACACATTAATTTGAGGAGTTGTTCTAGGAAACATGGAAGTTTTTTTTATAGGGAAGGGTAGCATTTTAAATTGTGTTCAAAGAAGTTGCTGATTTTATTCATTACTGTTTTTTTCGTGCAATGTTTTGTCACTAACGCACAGCATACTCACACACACACACGGCCTCTCTTTTGAAGTTCTGCTTCAAAGACCAGAGCCGGTATCTTCACATTTCTCAACTTCTGCTCACTCAGACGGGTTCCTGCCTCCCTGTCCTCTGCTGCCTCACGTTTTCGTGGCCCATCTCAGGACCTCTCTTCCTTTGCCAGACTTTAAGTACAGCCTTTTACAGGGAATCTCAAAAGATCAAGCCCAGGTGCTGAGAAGGCAGCAGAAAACGCAGGAGAGCGGCAGGGGTCCTGCAGGAACCGCACAGCAGCTGTGGTGCAGGAGTGAGCCCCCGTGCCGCGTGCCATGGTCCGTGGAGGGTTGAGAGTTTCCTATATTACTGAAGGAGAACAGGTATGAAAGTGGCTCCCATTTTTTCTTTTCTAACAGAAAGATCCTTGAGTAAAGATTTTCTTTATTGCACAGCTAAAGATAGGAGCCAAAAATAGGCTTTTCCTTTTTTTAAAAAAAAAATGGCCCAAAAGATCTCTTTTGACCCATTTAACTTTCAATTCTGAACCCCGTGGTTTACCAGGGATAGCAAACACAGCACAGCACTATGAAAAGCAATAGCTAGGCATTCTAATGGAAGGAAAGTAAAGGTAAATCTTATCCTCAGAACTACAGATAAAATCAAAATGATTTTTTAGAAACAAACAGTTGCAGGGAATTCATGTGTACCCATCCAGTCCTGTGGAATTCTATCAGAGCTTTTGTTACATAATACTTTTTTTCCCCAATTTATTTGAATATTCCTTCAGTTCTTCAGACTGTCTCAGAAAAGTACCATTATTTGAGATTACTGCCTCATTTTAATACATCACATTGCCTGCATTACCGAATAATGCACAGGACTTTGTGTGGCCATAGTTTATTTTCCACTAAGATGTTTTTTATAATATATCGGTCTTGATAGCTTTCCTGAGCTTAAGAAAATAAGTTTGTCAGAATTTGGGAAAGATCAGGAAAATCTATCATCTATGTTACAATTATGGTCTTCATTTCTCAGTACAGGGTACTTTTTCTCATGCAGCAGACAGAAATGGATGCAGTAGACCGATGCTAGCATTGTGATGAGTATAGAGGTACCTGCCTGCTCTGGTATGTTAGAAGCTTATGAAAGTTTTAGAGTCTTTCTTTCCAAGGACGTATCATGAAATACGCTGTAATTAATTCAGCATGAACATTCAGAAATGAAGCTATCCAAAGTCAGGAAATGCAAGGGAAAAAAAAAAAAAAAAGGCTAAAAAGCTTTTTGTTTTCATTGTGATGCCAGTAAAAAGATATATTAGGCCCCAGATTGTTCAGTTTATTTTTGCACTTAGTTTCACCGAATGTAATTGAAATTCTCACGAGGGAAAGGCAAATGGATTTGGCCCAGTGCGTTTCTGAACAGACTGTTGTGAGAAAACGATACAGACACTTAAATGCATCTCCAACTTCTTTACAAAGATATCATTTTCCACATATATCAAATTTCACACAAACTGATTGTCTCTAGACAATTTAGAGAAAGCCAGTTAAGATTTAGTACACTTTATTTTGACTTTCTGTTCCTTTTTAAGATTTGACTCAATAGAAGAGGCTCTTTGGGAACCATTACTTCCATGGCTAGATCATCCTAACTTTTACAGCCCTTGTGGTCAAGTCTACACAGTCTACACTTTACCATTACAGTATCATACTTTATATAATGATAGACAGACAAATGCACAAACATTCGAAAAAATGAAGCAATAATTAGCATTACAAAAAACTGCTTGCATCATTGTGTTGAATTGCTCCGGTAGGAGCATGCAAACGAGTCCATCTCATCCAAGGCTACTTCAATCGTTCTAAGATTCTGAAGACTTTCAAAACATTATCCTTTTCTTTGTTTCAACTCAAAATGGAAGATAAATGTGTTTTCTCTGTCTCATTCCCATACATGGAATTTCTGTCCCAAAACTATGCTCGCCATCAGGCAGAATGCTGATGCATTTAGCTCTGACTTCACACCAAGTCATAAATCAGATCTTTTCTGCCTTGCAAGGGGTAGAAATGAGAACTATCAGATTTTTTTCAGTTTCCAGGGAGAATACAAAGGTTTGTAGTCCAAATCAATATACAGTTATTAATATTAATTATTGATGTGATTAATACTAACATTACTCATTATGAAGGGCTGTTTGAGTAATTTTTAGATGTCTCTAACAATTATGAATTCCACTTTTTGTCCTTCATGCCTATTTATAACTAGACCCTTAGCATACAAGTAGACTTACCTAAGAGGCAGAAGATATTATCTTCAAAAGTTAAAATTAGCTGTGGATCAATTTTCCTGAACACAACAGCATAAGGTGATCCTAAATCGATTTTCCATCCATTATTTGGCTGCACTTTGCATTTTCCAGCTCCTGTCTAATTTTTCATGAATCTGGCATGGTCTTTCAGGGACTGAAGATCCAGGTATTGTCTTTGATCCACTAACGAGGAAGATGCTGAAGGTAACTCAGCATGCATCAGCTACTTTATGTTTTCTGTCTGTGTATGGTCTCTTTCCTTTATCAGTTTAATTTATTCTGAAGCAGGCTCCTAATCAGTTAAAAAAGCTACCTCAGATTGACTGCGGATAGATGGCATGCAGATAAACCGCTGCGCAGGACTTGCTAACTCAGACACGTGTCCAAGGCATTACAGGCAAATAGGGTCACCCTTCACCTCCCCATGGGAAGTGCCTGTCCATCATCGCACGCAGAAGAACTTCAGGCAGCTTAGGCCTCCAGAAAGTGCTAAGTGCTCTGGACTGAGAAGATGTGACTGAAGGTCTGGTGGAGAAAATAATTGTTGCTAAAGGAGAAAGGAAGAGGAACGGCAATACAAAACCATTTATGCCTCAAAAACCATTTGTGCCCAAGAAAAGTAAGGCAGTGGTAGCAATTTCAGTATCTCCACAGTAGTTGCCTGCTTGGGTTATAGAGTTACAAGGGAAAACTGCAGTTACTGGAAAATGTTGTTTGCACTTGTAGCTTGACATTTGAATAGGTGTAAAAGAAAAATGTATCTTGTGCATTATACACCTGGTCAAAATATTGCTCAGATGTTCTCATTAGAGAAAATTCTCAAATGGTATGGTTAAAGCAGATCTCACTTTGCCTATACACTCCTAATATTACCTCCGATACGTAATTTCTTTAAATAAGAAATATTTAGTCACATGCTGTCCTCACTCTAAACAAGGCCTGACAACAAAAAACCTGTGACTTTACCTCCCAGCCTCACTCCCCGACACACATAGACAAAAGGCCTCATTCCAAATGACAAGAAAAAAGGCGATCAAAAGTTCAGTTGCCCATCAGTACGCCTTATTTCTGTCTCGCCTCACGAGGACACACCGTACCACGACCACAACCGCTGTACTCCCCAGGCTGCTCAGCACCAGTGTAAATCCCAGCCTCCCAACGTGCCCTGCCTGTGTTTTCTGTCCTCTTTGCTCTTAACCACAGAGCATAGCTTAACGGCGGATCGCAGCAGCTCTAAAATGAGGGGGTGAAGAAGCCATAGAGGAGTACACTTAATAAGTTTCTCAGTGGCTTTTTGTTTGCTTGGTTTTCAGTGTTTCAAATCTGCCTGGACGAAGTATTCTGGTTCTGAAAATAGGGCTGGAGCGTAGCTATAGTTGGAAGATTATTTTTCTTCAACAGCATAAAGTCTTTGCTATAGCAGAAGAAAATCTGATCGAAAAAAGATTTTAATGCTGCCCCCCTGCCCTGAACTTACAGTGACAAACAGTTCGCAGGAGAATCCAAAGTCCCACATTCACATTTTAAAAAGACCCGTTTTGTATTGGTATTCATTTCTTAATCGATCTTAGAGGGTTTTTTATAGTTCTTAATTATTTCAGTCATCAGCAATTTTAAAACACCTCAATAAACTGTACAAAAGGAAACAAAATAGCACAGAAAAACTGTAACAACCCTCGCTTGAGTGCGAAACAGCAGCTTTTACAGAGAACCCACTCCTTCTGAAACGCACGTCCGTCCTGCTCTCCGCAAAGGGGAAGCTCAGCTCTCAGCCCCTGACTAATGCTGTCATTTAAATCCTCGGATCTTTGCTCCTAATAAAAATGTGTTTGGAGCAGATTTATTAGCTACCACAACTGGTAGTACCCTCCTTCTGCCACCTGAGGGCAGTCATTTCGTGTCCGCTAATAAAACACTAATCTTGAATAGCAATTTCGGATGTTCGCAGTTAGGCTGTCCTGAGCCAAACTGTGTCACCGATACACAGAAACAGAAAAAAAACAGAACCTATCTCTTCTGAAGAGCCAATCTGATCTGAAACTCACCTCGGTCAGTCTTTGGGAGAGAAAGTTAATAAGCTATGGCAAAATCAGCGACCACGGGCTAAGCGCTCAAATGAGAATTCAAAAAGAACAGCTTAAAGGATACGGAGAAAAATTAAGTGTTTTCAGTCAGCTCGGCCTGAAGGATTTGCCCTGAAGTACGTAAGGCACTTGCTGAAGCAACCTCAGCATTGCCAGTAGTTGTAGTTGAACAAAACGAATAGAGGACGGGTGATGTCCCTAAAAACCAGGAGAAGAGTGAAAAACCTGTGGGAGATCTTGAAAGCAGGGCAGAATTAGGAGAAGCCAAAACATTATGGAGAAGCCAAGGCACCTGGGCATAGCCAACTCACTTCAGAACTGTAAAATCCTGAAGTAAGAAGTTTGCAAGCGCTGGAAAGGTACAAAGGAAATGAGCAAATGCCAGCCAGGGCTGCCACGATAAAAACCTTGTCACACCATCTTAGTTGTCGTCTATGATAGATACAGGGTCTTATGCAAAACAAAGGAGACGCAGATGTCATGTATCTTGGCTTCTGTCACATCTCGACAATAGACCAGATAGCTTTAGAGAAAGAAAGTTAGGAAATCATGGCTTAGCTAAAGCTATAGTCTAGACAAAACATGCTTAAAAATGCGTATGTAAAGAATAGTTATCAAAAAATTTATAATTTGAACAGTAGGACAGAGGGAGCCCTTATGAAATCTGCAGAGGATCTGAAGCGTAAGGTGAGGCGAAGAGTTTATATATCGCAGTCAGAAGTTCATTCAAAACACACTATAGATCTTTTCTTCCTTAATAAACTTTGTATTTTGGATTTCCCATTGATTCTGCCACTCCATTCAACCAACAGCCCTGCTGTGCTCTCGTTCAAAAGTCCCCTCCAGCCGTTGCCTGACGGAGTGAACTCAGCCACATGACCTTCCTGAATTGCGCTGCAAGGCCCACACCCTACACTCCCAGCTTCTTTTTCAAAATCCATTTCTGCTTTACTGTTAGACTTATTTGTTCACAGAAAAAAAAAAAAAACACAACTCTTTTTCCCCTAGACACTCCTGCTATCTCTGTGTTACAGCCTCCACAAATCTTCTTGCGTATCTTGACAGTGAGTTGAAGAAATGTCACTTGCTATGAACCAATGTTACTCCTCTTAAACTGTGCATACTTTTACATTGACATTCTTATTTTAATTAAAGGGAGGGTTTTGTTTTCTAATTATTTGAAATTTTCAGTAGAAAGATACACTCATTTGCATTATAGCTAAAGTCATTTTTTAAGCAAACTCAAGTTTTGCAGCAATTAAAGGACTACTCTCCTTGCTCATACATCTTCACCCCATGAGTAGGAAACGCTTGTATGCGATCTGTGATAAATCTAAGCTATGGAGATGCAATGAGGATAGTCCTTGGATTTCATCAGTCATCTTCTGTATATAGAAGCTGCTGCAAAGGCCCTATTGACACTTGGCAAGAAGGCGGCAATAAGAGGTGAGTGGATGATAGACAGCCCTTCATTTCAGTGACAGTAACTGCCCTGAACTTTGATCCTGTACGCCAGCTTAAAAAGTGTGAACTCAGTTCCACTAATGGAAATAACCTTGGAAAGTTTATTATTTTGAATGAAGAAGAGTAATAAATTTTACTGAAATACTAATATTGTATTAAAAGGAGAAGACACATGTTTTTCTTCCTTCAGAGATACCAGATTCTACAATCTGAAGCATCAGAGGATAGAGGAGATGTTCAGACTTTTTACTTTTATCGTTCCTTAAATGATCTCCAGACGATCTGTCTAAGAGCCCTCCTTTCTCTTGAAAGGCCAAAGGAAAGCTTGTGACAGTGTGGGCGACAGAAGTCTCTGGAAGGCTGGGCAGCTCTTGATTGAAGGCAGCATCACAGCTATTGACACTGCAGATATTTACTGTTCAAAACACTTCAGGGATCTGAAGTGCTGGTCAGGTTGATAAGGTTTCACATTGTATTTAGAGCTGCCACTTAATATGAAGTAGGGATGTTACTAAAATCTGTATTGTATTTGCAATGGTAGACTATCAAGGTTACCCAGAACATTGGGAGGGACGGAGAAGAGAGGAATTGTTTGCTTTTCATGTTGTTATCCCACACCAAAATGAACTGCAAAATAAGTTCAGGTAATCTAGCCATAAGACCGAGGGCTCCACAGGTTTCACAGGACACCGGACAGGCCAACCAACCCAGCCAAGACCAGACATTACTGCCTTACCCAAGAAAGACTTTAGCACTGGGATCTTAAAGAATTACACGTTCTGAGCCGACCCAGATGTACCGATTCATTGCTAAAAGAAGAGCTCAGTGGCTCAAAGTGTTTTTAAACATAGTTTGCAATCTTCCTTGAGATGAAGGCGAGTGACTGCTAAATATCAGAACAGGCCTCCTGAAAGCCCTGAAAAGAGGTGAGAAAGCTTTTTGACCAGAGAGAGTCAGCTTGGCCACAGTGTAGTCCGTATCGATTAGCTACTCTGGAGTTCATCCACAGCAACGGTGCAGCTACCTACAGTTGCAAGAAAAGTGTTTTTAAAGGTGTTGATATAGTACTGAGAATAATATGGCTTAGATTGCATTATAAATAAGCACTTGCTAACAGATAATTATTCTTAAAGACTCTAAATTACAAAACCATGTTGCCCAAAAATACATTTCCCCTTCCATATAACTTATTAATCTGATTCTCCAATACTTGCTCAAATAAATCTATTAGTGAAACCTTTCCGGGGCAGAACTGTGGTCCTCTGTAACATGCTGAAACATGTTTCAGGATTGGTTCCATCTACCAATCTATCTAGATTTAATTCCTTTTGGTTTGTGAAATATTAAATGATATGCCTCTCAAAGCATTATATCTCGTTAGTGTTAAACTTGAAAAAAAAAAATTCAAAGGAATAGTTGGAACAGGTGTTCAAAATGTTGAAGCTAATAATGTTTCCACAGTATTGATAAAGGGCTACTGTATCACCCTTATAATTTTCATTATGATTTAATTTGCAGTTACTTTTGATGCAAATTATGATGCTTTTTGACATTTTAAAGGAATGTCACCAAATACTTAATCACAAGTTCTTACTTGTATCTATTCAGGAGAAATAGAGCTAGCTGTATGTCATCTGATAGAAATGTATCAGTGGTTTTAGTAAAACGGATATATTAGCATTAATAATTTGAAAGCATTCTTCCTTCTCCAAGATATTTCAAGAAATATTGTACGACTGGTTTAGATCATTAGCTAATGTAAGCCTATACTATCTTAGGATGGGATTCAATAATTCTGAAGTGGAAGCACGCATGATCCAATATCAAGCAAACGTGGGCAAATTAGACACTGCTCAAAGAAAGTGTAGTTTACTGTACCTGAATAAGACCACACGCTTCTTATAGAAAGTCAATCAAAACACAGATTTCAGAAAGAAAAAAATATTTGCATTACTAATAAGTCTAATAATTCAATAATTAAGAACTTCATACAAAATGATGAACAAAAGAAGAAATAAATTATTGCATTCATTATTCTGAAGTGGGAAGGAAATTATAGGTCATTATATACTGCAAGAGTCATCAATTCTTAGGTTTAAAAGGTGCTTTAGTGAAGAACTAGTGGGTTTGGGATAAAAGCAGAACTCAAACGAAAGAATGCTAAAACCCATTAGCCTCAAATTTATAAATCATTCTCTTTTACACTTGAATATACCAACCCTGATCATATTGACAAACGCATTTGCCCTGAGCAGGGGAATTCAGGCTGTTTGGAACACATCATCTTGCCGTGCCATCTGTCACCCCTTCACCGCAGATTCTTTGGGCAAGAAAGTAGCCCATTCGAGGTCAAGCTGGCTATTGAAAACTCAGCATCACCAAGGCACAGCTTTGATGCTGCTCTGCCACAGCCCACGGTGCCCGGCTGCTAGCATGCTCCCTGGCATGAATTTAGCTGGAACCAACTAGCTTTTCCCCGGAGAGCACCCACACTTGGTTTAGAGGACAGTACGAGCCCGGCTGGCAGGGTGGATGCCACTACCCTGCTTGGGAGAGAAGAGGAGGAAGAGTTCAGCCACATAGAGCAATGCACAGCGAAAAAGCCTCGCATTCCTCACTAGATTTTGTTTCTACCACAGACGTAACCAGCTGGATTCCTTCAGTGTTGCTTCTCCCAACTCAGCAGAAAAAAGAAAAAAAAAAAAATTAAAATTTTAAAAGCAGACAGCATCTCTTCTCTGTTCTAAAACTAAAAGTGGGCGTTTTCTTGAAGAAATGGAACAATAAAAATAAATGAACACAGACCATGCAAAATAAATGAAAATACATCCAAACCCACAACATCAATCTCATTGTGAGCTATATCTAAACTTCAGAGTCTGAGAATAGCAAATGGAATACAGAATCTTTTCTATCACTCCCAACTTGTAGGTATTTAAAAAAAGAAGGAATTTAAAAGGAGAAAATTATAACATTTTTTCACCACTTTGAAATAAAACTGTTTTAAAATTTGAGACTAAATTCTGCCTCAAACTATTTATTATTACAGATTTTAACCTATCTTGGCAAGAACAATTGTTTGTATAGAGTGCCTGAACAGTTTTGTACATGTTTGTACACGGGGCTTTGTACAGGTTTGTACAGGTTTGCACAGAAACCATCAGAGGAAAATATATCATGCCGATTCCAACGGCCCAAGAGAGGGGAGGCTGCTGCACCTCCACGTCCCCAGGTCCAGCTGGTAGGGATGCTAAAGATCTGTTCCCAGTAGGCACGCACACCACGTACACACATACACATATGTATATACATACATACATACATGGCCAGCCAGCCACACAGACCACAAACAGTCAGAGCACTCACATGAACACAGTCGGCACCAACAGTCTCATCCTGCCCCCGTCTCTGCCTCAGCAGGACAGAGGTCCACTAGTGAAAATACGTATGTGCACAGGTACAAGGTGGATCCCTGCAGCAACTGGGCTCAGACAGTCTGCCCGGTAGCTTCCCCTGGATCCCAGTCTCCCCAGTTGCTGGCACCTGGGCACACAAGCCCGTGATGCTGCAGCCCTGCTCCAGTTGCTGGTACAGACCATCACACTCGCTCTCACACCTAGACACACACCCAGAGACACACAGAGTTGGCCAGGACCCCCCCGGTCCCATAGCTGCCCCCCCTGTGCTCTCCCACCCAGAGATTCCCCATCATTTTCACGCTGGCCCTGGCAGACCCACTCAGCCCCTCGCTCCCAGACCACCTCACCCACTCACCAGCGCATCCGTCTTGGGCTCCAGTACCGCTCACACCCTCACTCACGTACCCACGCTCGCTCCAGGCCCCGCACCATGGACACACGGGACCCCCAGCCCACACCCTGACTCCAGCTGCTGGGCTCACACACACAAGAATTTAGTAAGAATTCAGAACAGACCATCCTGATAAGGCACAGGGCACGGCTGGACAAGTGCACCAACGAACCAAATACGTACATTTTACCAGCATTTTTATTCCCTTATCCCTCTATTTCCCACACTTGTTCCTCCCCAAGCCACCTAAATCCCTCCCTTTTTCACCTTTGCTTTCTCCCTGAAATCCCATGAGGACTCCAGTGTGATCCCGAGATGCTCTTCCCCTGCATCCCAGTCTGAAAGGGGGTCTGGAGAGCTGCTCCCAAGGACTGATGGCGATGGGTGTTAGGCCTGGATACTGGGGCTGAGGGTCTCCTGGGGCAGCCCTGGGAGGGCCCCAGACAAGGTCTTTGCTCTTCCAGAGTCCGGGTATCTGGATTCCTGCCTCCCATTGTGCCTCTGTGCTTCTCTAGGCTTGGGAAGATGGGTCTTTGATGGGCTGATGGCTCCTGTGATGGGCCTGGGAGTAGCCCAGCAGGGTATTATTTGGGGTCCCCCACCCTACCATGGTCTCTCTGTGCTCCTTGGCGGGCATGCAGATGAACGTCTCGCCACATAACCTGACATAAACCAGCATAACGGGGCATCGAGCCTCTTGGGCCCTGCAGCCGGTGCACAATAACAGCTTTTGGGTGTCTCGGTACAAAAGACTGTGATTGAAAATCTTATCACCTTCATTTTATTTCCCCCACAAACATATATATAGTGTTGTTTGCATGCTAATGCTGTTTGCTTTGCTTCACAGTTTAGATTACTGCAAACTAGATTTAGTGTAATTTTGACCGAACCATTTCTTAATCACTAATTGATGCTTCTGCAAGGTGTTCTGATGGTATTACAAATAATGTATCGAATCCTGAAGCTCTACTTTTTGTTGTTAAAAGTGAGGGGAGATCCAGAAAGACTAACATTTGCCATATATCTGCACCGTTCAACCATCAGAGAAAAGGAAAGCCCACAAAATAGCTCGTGCCAGTTTCAAATACAGGTATATTTAACAACGGTTGGCTGATAAGAGGAATATGAAGCAAAAAGGAATGAACAGATAGTTTATTAAATGGACGGCCCTCTGTATTGAAGCATTACTATCTGCTTGGAATCTGTTCATTTCTCTAGATCTTGCAACATCATTATTTGTTCTCATGCTTCTACCTAATTTGTGTTGCTCAGCAGTCACAACAAGCCAGAGCAGCCAAGAGCTCTGCTCCACTTGTCATCCACATTGTAAATGATCAGCTTCACTTAACATACGCTTCAGCAAAGCACAGCAACAATTTTTTAATTGGCTTATGGCACAGATACTTAAATTATGGTTCCTCCCAGCTTTCCTTACCTGCTGACTGAAATTCACATAAGGTCTGTAAATTCAGTAGGGTCTCTTGCGATAGGACAAGGGGTAAAGATTTTAAACTAAAAGAAGTTAGATTCAGATTAGATATAAGGAAGAAAATTTTTATAATGAGGTGCTGAAACACTGGCATAGGTTGCTCAGAGAGACGGTAGATGCCCCATTCCTGGTAACGTTCAAGGTCAGGTTGGGCAGGGCTCTGAGCAACCTGGTCTGGCTGAAGATGTCCTTGCTTAGTTCAGGGGGTTGGCCTAGATGACCCTTAAAGGTCCCTTCCAACCCAAAGCATACTATGAATCTATGAGTTAATAAAACAAAATAACAAATGTTTACGACCATACTGATAGCTGAATTAAAGCGTTGTGCGCTGCAGCATGCCCTGCAAAGTGCCATGACTATCCACCCTTTATTTGAAGGACTTGTCCTTATTTCAAGAGGTCACTTGTATATTCTTTGTTGGTAGTATGAGGAAAGGGAATATGAAAAAAATCAGTTTTGCAGGGTAGCATTATACACTATAATAGTTAGAGGAAATCAGCCCAAGGAAACCTAGTCCCATAATAAAAACCAACCACAAAGCTCTAACAAATGTCCTCCTTTTATGTTGTCTTAAATCTGTACCTAAAATAAAAAGAATTGCTGTGGCTCCCTGGTTTGAGACTCTGCATGTTAGAATTTGATTTTGCCCCAAGGTTCAGGTGTTTGTGTTTGTAACCAAGGGAAGGAAAAATCTGGAAAGGTTAACTAATCACGGTGTAAACAGCTAATATGAGCAATCGTATATTTTACTACAGATGTTTAGTGAGTATCAGATATAGGGTAAAGCTTTGAAGAGGCTACAGTTAAAAGAGGACTTCAGCCTCCTGGGTCAGCCTCCACTGTCGTGTACAAAACCACCGAAGAATCAAAGGACTTCAAACCCAGGTGCTGGAACTGGGTAAGAGCTGATCTCCTGTTGGGCTCACGACTAAGACGAGGTGTGTGTTACAAGACATTTTTAGAAGACAATTTGAGGTGGAAGACTACTTCCCTCCCACTCTCCACTGTCGCAACTGGTCAAGAACCAAAAATCTGGTTAGTGAAGCAAAGAACTAGGGATGAAAGATGTTGTGCACTGTTAGCGAGGCAGAGGTCCCTCTGACAGGCCGCATCTGGGCTATCTTCGGTGGTGACTACTTCATTACCCAGAAATATACGGTGCCTGATATCAAGTGCTATCTGCTGGATATTGATATTGAATAATATTTTATGTGCCTACATCTCTAAAAGACAGGGAACCTTCAATTTCTTTAGGAATTTTTTTTTTTTACAGAAATTATTAAAGACATCATTAAAAAAGATTCTTTTAAAAATACACTGCCGTAATACAAAGCTGCCTACAAAGCTGTTGTAGGTGGGATAACCCAATACATTCGGCTACTTGGTGAGCAAAGACGTAATTTTTTGTATTTATCACAGGTTAAATGCCATTATAGACTACACTATCTGAGGACTCTCTCTCTAATAGCAATCAATTACAGAGACTGGCATGGCCATAATAATCAAGGTAGAGCCAGGTATTATTCATTTTACCTGCTTATGTTACACCATCCCATGGATCATGAATATGACATTGGCAGAACGTTATGAAGCCATGCCCTAAAGGGAAGATACACTTTCAGGAGAATATGCTCTGGTCTTTCAGTAATGACAAATGTTTTGTGATATGTATGGCTGTACTTTTTACTATACTTCAGGCAGCAGTTGCTCTCTTGCTCATGGGGACTGTTTAGAGTGGGACAGCATGCAGGGAATGCAAATCCTTCAAACACTTCTAACACACCATCAAGGAACAAAGATCTTGGGGTTTGTGGTTTTGTTGGTTATTGCTAACAAATATGAAAATGCAGAAGCTCATAAGGTAGCTACAACTAAGTATACTGCCATATCATTTGGAGTCATTAACATGAATTATTTGATTGCAATAATAAAGTAGCGTGGTTTGCTAAGAGCACCTGTGTCTAAAATGTTACCTGTTCGTATGACAGAGCTTTGTTTATTGCCAGTTTTCTTTTAACTAAGAAACTCCTTAAGAATAGTTGAAAAAAAGACTATTTTCCTTTGTGGCTATTGGTACTTCAAACAATAAATGTACCAAAATAATTTCTGATATTCCTACCTTATTAATATTTAAAGAACAAACTCCCAAATCCACTATTTGATGGATTACTTTCTAAAAAACCAATGAAACTGCAGCTGAAAGTTTGAAAAAATAAAAAGCATACTGGTCTGCACTTTGACAGAGAATTATCATCTCCAGCTGATAGTGTTAACATCAACTCTGTGAGTTATTACTCTGTCTGCAAATTAATGGAGAATAAAAACAAATATTCACTTCCAGCTACTTGTCCATTTCCTACAGAGCAAAATACAGTATAAGTCATAAAACGATCCTGCCAACGATGTAATAATAGATTTCATCTTCCTTTCTTATCTTCCAGAATTTCAGGATAATGGGAACTATGTCATTTTATTAGTTTTAGATACCCGGAAATGTTGTGTATGTCCCTTTATCTCTACAGCTGAAAGCAGGTTAAAATGCTGTGTTACCTTCTAATATTGCATTTGTACCAAGAGAAGAAACTCCAGTTTTTAGTCTCTCCAAAGATGAAGGAGATGGATTAAAAGAAAATTCCCATACCTGAGAAATATTCCTGTTTCTTTAATAACATAATGCATTAATTGATGGTTAAGTACCCAAGGAAAGTTGATGACAAATTATTTTTTCACAGATTTAACACACTTTAAAAAACATACAGCTAAACAACAACAAAACCAAAAAGTAAATAAATTTATTGTAGCAATATACAGTAGCTCTCAAACTTAACATTCAGCTGTCGGGAAAAAAACCTCAACAAACTCTAATATAATGTAACCATTTTATCTAAAAAGTATTTGGTATTTATTTTACTTCTCATGAAACTATTCGAATTACTATAGGGCTGAAGCCTGACAAAAGATTTACCACGGATTCTTTGCATAAGCAAGATTTTAATTGAGATTCAGTAGAGTATGAAAATTAGGAAATTAATAATTTTTCTATTTTTAAATCAGATTTTCTCAAGTTCTTAAAAAGTTTAAAATTTACTATGTCTATTCCTACCTCAAATGCAGTGCTCAAAAATAATTATTTTCCTATTAAATAGTCTTGGAAAAATTGCAGAAAATTGCTAAATATTAATTTTGTTAAGTTTGAACATTAAACTAACTTCAACTACATATATAAGTTATTAAATATTTTGAGGTTTTAAAGTTTTGAAATGTATTAAAACTGGAAACCATTTTAAACCGCAATTTGAGACATGGTGACTTGTTTATATATGAGCAAGAAAAAATAGATATGAGAGAAAAAGTCTTAATATGCTGGAGGAAATGGTAGTTTTTCCATAAAAACCTTTTAAATATAATCTGTTCTTCAATATTCCTTGTTTTTTCCTTGTTTTTCCCACGGTGCCATGAGTACCAGCTCCTGCCTTTGCCTCAGGTTTCGGCATGTGCGTCGGCCTTTAACAGCCTCTCTGGTACCCCTGTTCATATGATGCCACAGCATAAATACAACGAATATGACACTTTTCAATCTTCAAGAAAGTTACAGGAATAGAATCTCATATCCGTTCCTACACCAGGGTAGGGATCTCCAGGCTTGCACTTTTCAACAAAGTTGCTGATGATATAAAGAGCTTAAAATGTCAATATGGGCCAACACCATGCTGAGTGCTTTTGGGGTTATACCTACATTGACGGCTTTGTCTTGTTTCTGACATAGTCTAAGGAGTGTACTAATTCTTGCCTTTTCTTTTTTCATTCTTTCTTTGAATATCGAAGGCGGCAGGCTATCCTATCTATCCTTTAGTTTCTGCGTTACAACAAGGGAAACTGTCCTGAAAGCATGAACTGGGGAATGGGTGGATTCCATCAGCTACGCTCTGTACAAACGGCATTTTCAGAGCCAGTCAATCACATCGCTCCCGCTTTTTGCAAAAATTATAATCAAATAGTAACTCAGGTTTGGAGAGCCCAGCTAAACGTTTATTCCTTCCTGTTACAGACATACAAGCATATAGACTCTGAATGTAAGAGTAAAGTTAGTCTGTGAGGATATAATTTACGATAAAAGAATTAGTATTTTTCTTGTTAATGAACAAATAAAAACAATTAATACTGTTAGGTTTGCAGCATTTATAAATGTTTACTTAGCACACTTATAAGCTAACCACTAATCACAGAATCATAGAATCGTTATGGTTGGAAGAGACCTCAAAGATCATCGAGTCCAACCTTCTACTCAACGCCACCACGCCCACTAAACCCACTAAACCATGTCTCGAAGCGCCACATCTAAACTTTTTTTGAAGACCTCCAGGGATGGTGAGTCCCCCACCTCCCTGGGGAGCCCGTTCCAATGCCTAACGACTCTTACAGTGAAGAAGTTCTTCCTAATATCCAACCTGAACCTCCCCTGGCACAACTTGAGACTGTTTCCTCTTGTCCTATCACTAGTTACGGAGGAGAAGAGACCAACAACGCTAAGCATGTTTCAGCATCAATTTTCCATATTAATGAAGTTTGGCTGTATTTGTTGTAATTTTCACAAGGCAGATGTTTGAAAATACCACATGCACATTGACAAAGGAGAGATAAAACTGAAGTTTATCAACAGAGTAAGGATTATTAAACATGGTGTAAGATATATAACCAGTGGCTTTAATTTACAAATATATACATCACTGAATTGCCTGGGAATAAACTGATATTTTAAGGGCTTAGTCGGAGAAGAAGGTGGTTTAAAAGGAGGCATTTCAGGATACACCTAACACACCAGGGAGAAACCTTGTGATAAAACTGCTAAGGTTTTTGCTTCGTTAGAAAGTTAATTTTAGTACAACTGTAAAATATGTAGTATTTTATATCTTTTTGTTTTATTGTGCAAGCAAAATTTACTTCCTAGACTAACTTTGCAAATTTTCTACAGTGGCAAATGTTATTAAGAAGCAGCTAGCCTGTCTCTATGCTGTCTTTATTTAGCCTTCTGAAGTGTGTTCTGTTAATGAGACCAAAAAGAGGTTGCCATATTTTAATTCTAAAAGTTGGGTTCCTCTACTTCTCCCCACCACAGAACTTCTTCATCATAATTTTTCCTTATATTTTGAATATTATACTTATCCATATATTTCAGTTAAATGCTCCACTATTAGGGGTAACTCCACCACAATAACAGCTGTAATTTTGACACAGTAAACTAAATATGTATCTTTGTTGATTTCTTTTTTCTTTTATTGCACACATTATATCTTTCTGAGGCACATGGGAATTGTCTAGCAACATGGGCCTATTAATTAAATACAAATTTTTTTAAAGCTAGTTTTCTAATTATCCTTTGCTGCAGTGGTGCTATTCCTGCCAAGGTCTCTTCTGAGCTGGAAGATTCTCTTTTGTGTATGGTTTCTACGTTCCGCTGACCCTTGCAGTTGGTGCAATCCCTTGTAGTTACGCTACCATTTTACAGACATCAGCACTGGCTGATCTTACGCTGATCGACGTGATTTTGGCAATGCGACTTTCGTGGACTCCAAGTTTGAGCTTTGCTTCCCCTTTTAGTTTCAGATTCTGTTTTCTGGTTTGGGATTGTTGGGATTTTTCTTCTTCTTTTTTGTATTCTCTCACACTCATGCTATCCAAGAACTTAATTTTCTTCAGTGAGTTTTCATGTGGGTTGATAAATTTCCTTTGCTTGGCAAATTTTAATTTCTTCAACAAAAATTAGTTCTTTGTGTTTGAGATCTGGGACAAGTCACAACCTGATCTTTTATAAAACCCCCAGCATTCTTGCATCATTAGGTCAGCTGTATCCTCTTTATCTTGCTTTTATACAGACTTTAAAAAGGTTCATTTTTATGTATATCATTCTAGTTTTGCAATTTACTGAAAAAAAAAAAAAAGATAAAAAACCCCAACACCCAAGTGCGTATAAACTCTTTTGCCATGGTCAGATATGGCACTCCTAGAAGAGCTAACAACTCAAAACTATGGCAACTTTGAGGTAGGCAGAACTAAAACTGCTACAGCTGCGCACCAGCACATACACCAAACGGGGGCAGTTACCTACAAGTCAATTTTCAGTTTTTCTTACTTTACTAGATGTCCCAAGGAAAAAAAAAAATCTTTAGCCAAAATATGAATTTATAGTGCATGTTGCTACCAGACAGCAAGGTCTGGTTTTCATGACTATTTTGCTCCTTTTCCTGAGGCTGACACACAAAGGTTAGCAATAAAATATAGATTCTGATGCACGTAAAACCTTCAGAATAATAAAGCACTGGATCTACAGAGTTCAAGACAGACAAGGCATCCACTGTAAAAATATTCATGCAGAATGTTCAGACAATACATATATTGTTAATCAAACAAGGGAGGAAAGAAATAGAGCTGCCCAGTCCATTCTAAGAGAAAAAACATGCTATTGTTTTCCCATGGCATTGTGAGAGACAAAGAATGCTGAATAAGTGATGAACTTCGCTTTTGTGGGATTAAGTGCGCCAGCTGTATTTCCGCATTTTAACAGTCAACTGGATGATTTTCAGTAACCTTTGTAATTAAACATTTGCCTAAATTCTTCCACGATGTTCTTTCACATAATGTAGATTTGAATAGCACACGCAGCAGCTACCATTCGAGAACGAGTGAGAGGTTTTTAATGTCGTGCTGCTTCAAATCAACATCATTTGAGATATCAGGCGTCACTGAAATTATGCTTATGGAATATGACACATCATAAATTAATGCAAAACAGCCTAAAAAATACTGGTGCCCTGAGTCTCTTTATTACATGTTACTGGTATTATCAAAATGGGCTAGGACTTGCCTGTAAAATCAGGAGAAACAGCCCTTCCCAAAGGACTATGTCTCTGATCAGCAAATAGCCGGAGAAATGGAAGACGACAAACCTGGCTACACAGGAGAAATAACATGGTCGGGGAAT
>NW_009592771.1:51662-64470 GCF_000690535.1 Cariama cristata
CCCTACACAAATAGGGTTTACGAATTATTCACATATACCTGCACACACATATTGCATAATATTAATTCTCTCAAGACTATTTTTCACTTGCTCAGCTTTAGTTTCTTTAGTTGAAAGTATTCTCTTGACCAAGGCAAGAGAGAACCCCACAAAGCTCCCCGGGAGTTTGCAGGGAGAAACATCTTTTCTTCAACAAGGGCTACATTTCATCAGCTGCAGACATGCCGGTTCCGACGCCTGTTTTTCGTACGCAGGATTAGGACAGAGATCCTTCCACCATAGCCCTCTTATATAAATGTTTCCCTCCCTGAGGCTGTGTTCAATTTAGGACAGGAATAATGAAGAGTCAATAGAGGCCTGACAGGGACAGGCACACACAGATAAATTTTTGCCCTGTCGTTATTTCATTTTTGGTGAAGCTTTGAGAAAACTTTAGGCAAAGCTTTAAATTCACACCCAGCCACCATATCTACCTAAAATGTCAAGCTGAAGCAGATTTTTTCACCAAACCTTTAGAGGCTGAACTCCTATCAAAAACACAGAAGCAATGTGAACGCCAGTTGCCTTTTACAAAACTAAAGATTGATTCAGGCTTGTCTCTGCTTCCTAGGACAGCCTAAATATCTATGCCAATGCCAAAAAGTGATGCATTTGTTGAAAAAATCTTTGAATTATGGAAGACACTTCGTTAGCAAAAACAGCCATTTGGAGGGGCAAAGTGAGAACCTTCCTTCTGATGTGCTGTGCCTTGAAATAACACAGACATACCATGTTTTATCTGAAGTTCATTACTTCAAATCAGACAATGACCGAATTCTTAAGATTTACTAACTAAAATTAAAACTCTTCATACATAATTGGATGACATAAGCTAAGTAAAATGAAAGAACTTGACACATATTCAGGTTTGGTTGCTTTTTCCTTAAAATAAAGTTGATATAAACCTATTCTGCTACTTAATCATATACTACAAGAGGGGATCTTGTTCATAGCAAAAGTTTCACCAATAAAGAAATGAGATGTGTGTTGAAAAAAGTGATTACAGGAGACACAAAATTAAGGTTTTTAGTAGAAGGTAATACAGTTCACAAGTCTTCTTTCTTTTTGTGAATTGTTAGAAATATGAGATCAGATTGGTTCAATACATTATAAATTTCCTCTATAAAAACCACCTCCCAAAGCTATCACCTCTCTCTCAGAATGCTGTTTGAAAAGCTTTCCATGTCATAAGGAGCAAGCATACAACAATCTTTTGATAACTGCTCTCTGTCTGGAAATGAAGACCAGCTCCACAATATTGCCTTTCATTGCTGCAAAAATAGCAGCTGTTGAAAAACTTGAATTTAAACAGTAATGCAAATAGAATTTAGGGTGAAGGAAAAAAAAAAACCAAAACCCAGTCATCTTCTGATAAGCATTAGAGTGGGGAAAAACACCACACACTTAAAACAGAAAATAGAGTGGTTAAGGCACTTAAAATTCTCAGTTCATTTTCCAGCTTTGTCACAGACTTCTTACTTGACCTTCCTCAAATTTCAGTGTGCTCCAGTTCTCCATTTGTAAAGCAAAAATGAAAGATTCCTTCGTCTATCCCTCTGGGCATTAATGATTCAGACTATAAGATATCTGAGATATACACACACACCTCTATATACACCATATATACACTAATTGCTTTGTATAGCTGCATGAGGCGAGTACCATGACACACTTTTTAGTGCCACCAGCGCCGCCAGCACCAGTTAGCTGTTCTCCAGGCTCTAAAACAGAATTACTTTAGGGCTTAAGTAAGCAGACACAAACTCCAGGCTGCGTAGGGCTTAGGCAAAAGCCAAGGATCTCCATGCTCAGTCAAGGTTTTTCCTGAGTACTCCCAAACCCGAATTTTAGGTATAAAAGGAATTCTAAGGACAGCTGAGGAGGATAAGTAGTCTCTGGAGATCAGCTCCAGCTTGGAATTGAGCAAAATTTAGACATCAAGGGTCAAGGTAAGGCAGAATCTAGGTGACATGGATCTTGGTTTTATTATTACGTGTATGTACAACATCTAAGACTTTGTGTGGTCCAGACTTCTTCTGAGAACTCCTCACGCTGCAAGAGTGTTAATCATTCTCACTACCAAAGATTATCAATGTACCTTTACTTTCTGGTGCATATTTTACCTCACATCATGAATATGTGCAGGTCTTTTATTGCACACCAGGGAATTAAATTTATAGTTTTGGTTCTATAGATTCAATAGAGACATTGCCTACTCTGAGCTTTAGATAATATCTCAAAGTGTGCCCAACAGAGTGCTCTCTCAATGAAGATTGCAGCAATAATGACAAATCTATTTGTCTATCAATGTCATCTCTTTTAAGATTAAGAGTACAACTAATCATCTAGGTTGATGAAGATTGTTGTAGCTGGAAAATGAACAAAAGGACATTATCTGTGCAAAACATTCACAGGTAACCAGCATTAAACACTTAAGGTGCAGAAATGTTGGTGTGGCTGTTTGTAAAAGGATTTTCTTTAATGTCTCATTTTCTGATAAATTTCTTTGACATTTCATAACTAAGTACCACAATGCCCATACTACAAAGACAGGTTCCATTTTGTATGTAGTTTTAATTTAGAAAATGTCTTCTACACTAATTAAATGGAAGATTGTAACCGAAGGTCTCTTAGAGACATTTGAAATAAAATAAGATTAAAAATTGAGAGTTTATTCCCCATCTAAGGACAACTTTCAGCAGAAAAGCCCTGCAATGTAGTAGCAATATATCTGCTAAATCCCTGAAAACTCAGATTCCAAAGTAAGCTAAAAAATGAATGGCATTATTGATGTATGCAGTAGCTGTTTTAAGAAACCAAAGGATGGGAATTTTTAGGGGAAAAAAACCCTAGGAAAGACCAAGCTTCTGCTCTGTCATCCCACCACTCTACACAAATCTCAGAACCAGGAGTACTTCCGATTCCCCACTGACTTTCAATGTGCTGACTACACAATCTGGTCCTTTCTTCACTTTTGTGAAGCGGTGTTCTTGGTCTCTTCCCACTTCTTTTAGGGTGGCCTTTAAAGTAGCTTTCTTAACTCCTCTCTTCACCTTCCTAGAGTTCTGTCCTTACTCTCCTTCTGTTGTCCTTCTATATCTCACTTCAACCATGGCTCCATGGTCTCTCTTCAAAACATTTCTAAAATATGTTGGGGTTTTTTTTTCCTATTTAGAGATGCAATCAAAAATCTTATTTATGTTCTTATGAATTACCACAATGTCCTTTTTTGGCTTTGGCACATGCCCTGCTTGTACAAAGTCAGAGCATCGTTACAACAATGAACTTTCTATCCCATGACTTTGATTGCAGTATTCATTTCTGTGCATTCCTACAGTTGTAGTTTCACATGCAAAGCTTCCAGACCTGAGATGGGACATCTTCATAAGTCATCTCATTGCCATCCCCAGTCTCTTTCTTTTTATGATGTCTTTAAAAGATGAGTACTTGGGCTGCTCCCGTGTTATGATTCTTCCATATTGGGGAAGACCAGGACTGAGTTACCCAACTGTATCCTACTATCCAGTGTCTTGATCCTTTGAATGTAAGCTACACAGGAAAACATCTTGTTTTGTGGCTGTTGTTGTACCGTCCCTAGCCTAATCAGATCCTGATCTAGAATCAAAGCTTTTTCATGCTATGGTAATTCAAATCACATTTTTTATTGACATTTCTAGCAAAAATCCAATTTCAAAAAGGACGTCATTTGGATTATGTGTACTGATTATATTCTGTTCAAAGAATGATGAAAATTGTAGTGGCTTATGAAACTGAAGTGAATAAAACAGTGACTTTGGGCATCAGCTTCAGAGGTCTGATTTAGCAAAACTATAAGATAGATATATTTGGCCTACAAATTGCAAGTTACAAGTCTGTGTTATTCAGCCACTTATCCACTTAATTAATCTTTTATTGCCTTGAGATAGCTAGCATACACTGTCCAAAGGCTCTTTGCAGATGGAGCATGCTCTGCTGCTCCACTGCCACATAATCTGATACTACCTCTGGAAGATACTGCCTGTGTGGATATTCAAGACTCATTTTATATAATTTTATCTGTCTGAGTGTTCATATCTCTATAAGTACAATGAAATTCTGCACATCATAAAATGTCAATGTTCAACCTATTGTACTATTTATTCCCCCATTTACACAATAATATCTTAGCTCATTCAAACAGCAACTAAATCTCTTGCAAGTCCTTCCCTAGGAATCCTTTCTTTTTTGACTGGAGAAAAAAACATTTGCAGAAGGATTTTGTGAAAGTTGTACCTTCTATTCCACTCTTGCTGAAACTTGTACTATTTTTCCAGTCTCCTTTTTCTTCCCATCCTACAAAACAATATCCCTTTAACCTATTGTTGAGAAAGCCATCTCCAAAAGATTATTGTTGCTTCTGTTTCACGACTGACACAGTTTGCTCTAGGAACATAAATAGACTTGAAGAAATCCACAGTCACAACAGAAGATTGACTTGAAAGTGGGATTCCTATGGAGGCATTGAGCTTGTGAGTGGGCAGGTAGAAGGAGCAGTTACAGAATTTTCCAATGTACATTCAGAAATGAAACAGCAAAATTAAACGAAAAAATTACAAGTCAATTACTTTTAATAAAACTATGTTTTGGAGGAAAAGATCCACTAGCGTTGATACAGAATCATTAAAGTACTTGGTTTGGGAAATAATTATTTTTAAACAGAAAGCCCCAGCACCCCAAGTGCATTCATCAAAACCACTGACCAGCTTTGGGCACTGCAGTTATTAGTAATGAATTTGTTTCTTTTATTCTGTTGGGGGAAAAAAAATCATGACATAGACACACCTGCACAACAATGAAAAGATTTCTCAGGAAACAGGCAGATGTCTTAACTGATGCAAAAATATTCCTAAGGATGACTATCAACCAACTCAAACTCCAAATATCCAATGTTGTCCTGACTGTACTAAAGTCAGGAAGAATTACACTTGTACAGGAAAAGGCAGGAGCAGGGTCTTAAACAAAAGGTTCAGTAGATGAAACAAATGAGCACTGCAAATGCCTTGAAAACCAGGAGAACTGCATATGTTTAACTGCCACCTACTTACCAACACTTAAAAAACTACAAGCAACCCACAAGCTTCTGTTATTTAGAAAACTACGATTAGCCACCATCCAAAATTGCTTTTTTCTTTTAATTCTGAACTGAAAATTTTTGCCCAAGAATACTGAACAGAAAGGGATACAGAAAGGGAAACAGGATGCAAAGCTATTATACAGAATCAAACAGGTATTCTTCAGGTTTAGAAATTGCTTTTGACAAAGTTTTAGAGGTGCCGGCATTTACTGAGAAATCTGCCTAAAATCCAACTCATGGGTTGTCCTAGATCTGGGATTAGGAAAAGATGCATTATCTCTGGCCAGACAGACAGGGTTCTCATGTTTCTTACCTGGTTTTAACTGTTTTGGCAGTGAATGATAGCCTAAAGTATACAGGATCACTGTGGCACAGTTTTGCTGTCAAATTCTCTGCATCTGCAAAGGCACCAGGTTTTGGCAGCTCTCACGGTCTTTGCTTCTCTCTGCCCTGTTATGCACTGCAACTTTTGGTAGTTTGTCTGTTTGTTTGTTTGTTTTAAATTAAAGATCTTATCTGTGTTGCAAGATGCTCCCTGCTGCATTGCAAAATGAAGAGTGGAGAGGACAATCTTTCAGACAAATCTCTTTTCAAAGGCTTGTACATAACAATAAGCATCTGGACTCACTGATTCCAGTCTTAAATGGGTTCCTCCACTAAAACAAACAGGTATAATGGAAGAAATCTGAAGGAAAATCAGGATTAAAGCTTTCCAGAATTTTAAATCTGTATCAGTGACAGTCAAAGAAATACAGGCTGTACATCAAATGCTAAATATGACTGCAGGCTGAACTCCTAGGAGTATTAGTAAGGCAAAAAGGCATCAAGGTAAAAATGGAATGTGGACACTGCACACAGATATATACTGAGAATAGCCTGTGTGGTATAGGAGTTACTACTTTGGACTGGACTCTTTTACTTTTGATTATTACTTTACCAATTTTAACCCTTTGACCTATAAATTTCAGAATTGTGCGAGCTTCAAAATATACTTTAACATCGTAAGAAAATTCTTTTATCCAAAAATTGTCAGGGTAACTCCAATCAGAATAAAAATATATCTGATGAGCTCTCTTTAGTCCGCACACTTTGGATGAGGAACTGAACTAACCACTCAGACTCAAATATATCCAAATCCTTAAAAGTCTGAAGACGACACATGCTCAGAGAGAACTGGGGAGTTCTAGCAACAACTACTTCTAAGCTCCTGCTCTCACAAAGCCCACTCCAGAGCACAGTTGGTAGGACTTTTCATTAACTACGTACCTGGTACCAGCTCTGGAAAGCTGATCGTCTTTTTCACATCTTTTGTGCTCTGGCAGCTGATTCTATCTATCTGGCACCAGACTGCATGGAAGAGGAAGATGAAAAGTTCAAACGCAAAGAAGACATGAGCAAGGGAAGGGTTCTGCTAAGAGTAGTACATCGGCTCAGGCTTTTCAGAAAGAGATGAAGGGATGTGGCAACAAGCCAAAGTGACACTTGGTGGTTGTGAAGAGATGAAGTGAGACTGAACTACAGAGTCTCTAATTTCTTTGTTGCACCACACATTATCAGGAAGTGGGAAATCCCACGATCTAGTGAGGAGCTACACTGAATACTAGCAGAAAGCGTGAAGAACAACTAACATCTGCGGGGAATGGTATGAGAAACCTGAAGATGAGAATTAGGTTGAAGATCCAAGAGGATGAAAAGATGGAGTTAGAAGATGGCATGAACAACATATGTCAACATTCTCCAATTTCTGCTTTTCCACTGTTGCCAAATAGTTGTGGAATCAAGAGGTAAAGTACTACATCTCACTTTAATATCATAGAATATTGGGTTTGGGTTGGAACGGACCTTTATAGATCACCTAGTCCAACCTCCCTGCCATGGGCAGGCAGAACTTTCACTAGATCACCAGATACCCATTCACACAAGTAAAAATACTGAAGACCTATGTAGGTATCAGAATTGTCACATGACAGTATTTTTTTGCTTTAAAAAGAACAGGTTCCACGTACTACATCTAAAAAAGTGAAAAACCTAAGGCTGACAAGTCAAGCGCTCAGAAAACATTACGGCTAATGCCAGAATTGAGAATGCTAGTACAATCTTAATTTCTCCCCTTACGGCACGTGCATTATAACAGCATTGTAGTATTATAAGCTATTTTTCTCACTTGGAAGGATGCTTTATATTCCAATGTTAGTAATGTATTTTCAAGCACAGCAAATGCTACTGTGGGACTATTACTCCTGCAAAGTTTAGGAAATGTATAAGCAAGCAATGAAGCTGACAGTGGAAAATGAGAAAACACAAGCAGGTTGCTATTAAAGCGTTAAGAAAATCAGACTCCTTTGTACTAAGACAATGCTGGAAGCCCCAAGGGGAAAAAAAGGAGAACACATCTGTTCCTATTGACGTCAGGAGGCGAAGGGCCAGGCTCTACCCCTGCACACACACAACCTCTGTTACCTCCAGCTGAAACAACTTGTAACTTAGGGCAGAACTGGGGCTTGCGCATAAAAGTCAAAACCTCGTAGCAGAGATGCAAGCGTCATAAAATACCATCAGGGCATTTTGCAAGCGCCTAGCAAAATTGTACAAACTGAAACATTGACAGTCCTTGCCTTCAAAACGCAAGTATCCTAGTCTAAGAAAATATGCAACCAGCATTAAGGGGAAGATACTGAGAAACACTGGTGGAGGCTATCTGCATCCAGAACTGGGTTATTCTGAACCGTTTAGAGGCTATCCACATCCAGAACTGGGTTATTCTGAACCGTTTACAACCAGATCGTATGACTTGAAAATACCTGTTGCTGACGATTAGAAACTAATGTACTGAATGCAGCATGACTTGTTTGCTTTCTAATTCATACCATTTTGATAGTTAACAAGCAATCAATCAGAAGATTAGAAACTAATGTACTGAATGCAGCCTGACTTGTTTGCTTTCTAATTCATACAATTTTGATAGTTAACAAGCAATCAATCAGAATTTACTTAAATAATTATTCTCTCCCAAATGGTTTGGAAATGATTGCAGATACGTATCACTACTTTAAATATATTTTCTTGACGATGGTTTTAGTTACAAGAAAGTCTATTTGGGTATTGTCGACATTGCAGTTCTTCTTGCAATGTTCTTCATCATCCTACTACTTTTGGGTCACTATTTCTGTCATATACATTTCACTTTATAAATACAACCAATTGAACAAAATGTGTTCATTTACTTAATTTACTTAAAAGCCTATCTATACATAACAAGCTTTAGCGGCAATGAAAGACTAAAGAAAGAAAGAGTAAGGAATTGAAACAGTGGTCATGGAGAGACAGCTTAGTCTTTGCTTTTAAAAAATACCTGCTGAAACTATACTTCCAACTCCAACATTTTTAAGTACTGTTTCTTCTTAGTAGAAAGCCTATAGCAATTTCTATTTTGTGCATAATTTTTTTTGTGGGACCTGAAATTATTTCATCTAAACGGTGTCAAAGGGATCCGATGGACATCAACTTATTAAGAGGGATAACTAAGGGTTCTTATGATGCATTCTTACATCGCGCTTCAACATCAGTAGGACTGTTTTGATATCCAGTAGGGACTGCACTTTCTATATTCTCCATGGGAATTGTAAAATAATGATCGCTATCTTATATTGCACTGCTGGTGACACATGGCAATTGTTTTTTTTTCATTTTTTGAATGCTTATGTCAAATTTTTGCCCAGATCTGTTTTAAAAACTGGTAAAATTTCGTAAGAACTGTTTATTCATTCATTGTCTTGCTTTCATTTAAATGCAGTCTGAAGAAATCCAGAAAAAAACTGTTATTAAAGTGTACAACAGTACTTGGTTTAATATTAAAAGAAAAAAAAAAGCTTATGGCAAACTGTAACAAATAAATTGGTTATAACAGAATTAGCTATTGTTCTCCAGGAAACAGCACATTGGCTGGCACTGCAGAGACTCCAAGAGCATTAAAATTTTGGAACACACAAGAAGAACCTAACGTAGGTAACTGCTCCACAAACAGGTCCATAAGAGGTAGGCTATATAGGCAGAAAAAGTGGATGGGAGATCAGAGTGCTTTTTTATACTCAGTAAAACGAATTTTCCTAGTTGCAGGAATATAAAGAAGCCTATGTGCAGTAGTCCTCGTATCTTCTTACGTTCTGGTGCTACTTCTGGCTGGGGTAAAGTTAATTTTCTTCATAATAGCTTGTATGGTGCTGCGGTTTGGATTTGTGATGAAAACAGTGTTGATAACCCAGGGATGTTTTAGGTACTGCTGAGCAGGGCTTACCCAGCCCTAAGGCCTTTTCTGCCTCTCACCGCACCCCACCAGCAAGGAGGCTGGGGGAGCACAGGGAGCTGGGAGGGGACATAGCCGGGACAGCTGACCCAAGCTCCGTAATGGGATATCCCATACCATATGATGTCATGTTCAGCAATAAAAGATCAGAGAAAGGAGGAGGAAGGGGTGATGTTCATGTTTATGGCACACCGTTACGCATGATGGAGCCCTGCCGTCCTGGGGATGGCTGAACACCTGCTTGCCCATGGGAAGTGGGGAAGGAATTCCTTGTCTTGCTTTGCTTGCGTGTGCAACTTTTGCTTTACCTATTAAACTGTCTTTATGTCAACTCTCAAGTTGTCTCACTTTTACCCTTTCAATTCTCTTCCCCATCCCATTGCGGTGGGTCACGAGCAAGCAGCTGCATGGGTTGAGCTGGGCTAAACCCCAGCAGTTCTCCACGTAGTATCTGCCTTCATTAGTAAGACGTTTTGTAAATCGGATCCACTTTTACCAACCCGCACGGTCTATGTCAGTTTTACCACTGGTACCAAGCAAAGTGGTAAAAAAGCTAAGTCAGCTCCAGGACACTTCTTTTTATTAGGAATTTCCTGAAGGTCCTAATGCTCGTGAAAAGCCCTATATACTTTCTACGTAAGTATATGCTCACATATGTAAATGTGAGCAAGAGTGTGATGAAGTATGTCCTAACAGGAGAGCTTCAGAAAGCTCCCATAAGCTATTAAATACTGCTATACAATCTGTGGCATAGATTCTTGATGCATTAAATCCCTAGATAAAATTCAAATGAAAAGTAGGCCCACGGGAGTTTAACTTACTCTGCCTCTGAACATAGACCATGAACTCAGGGGAGAGACACACGTTCCCTAAGTTACAGAGATGCTGAAGTCAAACCCAGAGGCAATGTACGACGTGATCTTCTTCTCCACTTTCCTGTTAAAATTCACAGCTCATGTACACAGGCATACTTGTCCTGTTTACACACTTCCTACAAATTATTCTGTGGAGGGACTTGATTCTTGCCATTTGTTCTTATTTTTCAAGTTAGCATATGGTTGGCCACATACTTACTATTTGGCCACTTGATCTAAGTGTTTGCAAGTCACTTGGTTAATGGCAAAGAAGAAATAGCTTTCTGTGAAGCTATTTGTTAATTGTAACACATTTTCTGCTGAGATGTGTTGCCGCAGCAAACTCAAACAGGTAAGCAAAGATACAGCCAGGCCAACAAAATTCTGTATCTATACAAGCTTCAGTTGATATGTGATAAAAATGTATTTTCCTTTCTCAAAACTTACGACACCACTAGCTCAGAGTCATCCTATGATTGTCTAATAGTCCTGAATTTTTCTTTCTTTTCCTTTGTGATTTCCAGCTAGTGTACAGTTAAATTTTTTGGCTTATTTTCCATTAAAACTTCATCCCAGTTGTGTGATTTTGCTCCTCATCTGGTTAGTACGTTATTCCAAACATCCTGTATATTGACAGTCATTCTTAGCCAAATGTAATTAATTTGTACTTACTTGCCCAGACCACTACTGAAAACGTTAAATAAAATCAAATCCAAGATCACTCTTTTTGAAATACTACCCCTAACTTTTCTCCAGAATGACGTCTTGCCTTAACAGGACAACTGTTTGCCATCCGTCGTATGCCTAGGCTCTTCCACATGCACTGTACCTACCTTACATCTATCGCTATGTTTTGCAGTTTATCAAATGGGTTCCGTACTAAAAACACCCCCGAATTTCAGTGTTGCATGCTACCACCAACTAGCTCATGTAACTGAAATCTTCTTGTTTCTTAAATACTGGTACTGTCTGACAGTCTCCAGGAATATGGTACCCCCTTTGACTTACAAAAATTTCTTGAGATTTTATACCATTTTTTTATACCATATTTTTTCCATTACATTTAGATGGAGATTTAGTCCTCTGACTTGAACACATTCTTTTGATATTAATTTCACTGTGAAAACAGTAACAACCACTTGTATACATTCACTCATTCCCCTTCGTTGTTTTTCCTTCACTCTGCCCTTTGCTCCAGCCAGCAATTATCAGGAAAGCAAAGTACTCAGTTTGAGGAAGAGAGCCTAGATTTTTCATCCCATCCTCGCTAAAAAAAGAACTCAACTTCTTCATTTCAGGATTTCTTTACATTTTTACAAGTGATGCACCTTTTACTTTTTATTAGTTATTTTCACAATCTAATTTAATTCAAATGCTGGCATATCTCACCTCACCCTTACTATTTCTAACCTCTAAGCCACAACTTTCTCTTCATTTGTTGGTTGACAGCCTACTTCTAATATCTTGTTTGAAGTCCCCCCCTTTGCAGTTAAGTCTGGAGTTCTTCCTTATACGTTGTTCTTCTCATTTATTAAAGAAATTTCCAAGCTTTCCCAATATTCAGCTGTTGAACTGATTTCACTAAATAGTTCCTTCCATTTTCCCCTACAACGTACCCTTTTAAAACTGAAATGATTAGATTTCACTCAGTTTGTATTTATATTTGCATTTATTTTAAACTAATTGAATCCATGATCACTAAATCAAAGATTACATTCTCAGAGCAGAGCAGGCTCTCTGAATGTTACTAAATGATGCACATCTATATGATTTTCTACTAAAATCAAATTCTATAGGTGTCCGTCCTTTTTTTTGGTAATTATGTATATTGAATAGTACTAATTAATAGTCTTGAGCCAGGAGCATTTACTTCTCTTGACTCTGGAATTTAGTGCTACCCAAGAAATAATAATAATTTAATAATAATAATTCTTACTTTTGCACAGATGAAGGATTTTTGAGTACACTAATTGGTGGACTGTGTTAGGAGTTGCTGAACCATGTAGCCCAATCGAAGAGAGGCTGCCATGGCTCCATTTTCCTAGGTGTAGTCAGCAGCAAGTCTGAGCACATATTCCCAACCGGTACGTACACACACTATGTATGCATACACAAATATATATATAAATATGGACATGGCCAACCACACAGATCAACACAGACACAAACACTCAAGCGACCACAGATGGCATGAACGGTGCAATCCTGTCCTCCTCCCTGGCACGGGTCCCTGTGACCTGAGGTGTGACTGTTGCTGCTGGCATTCACACCCCATACACACACGCGCGCACGCAGAAGAGAAAAAGAGTTAGAAGCAGAGTTTAGTGAGAAGACAGGAGAGACTGCGCTGACCAGGCACAGGGCATCCCCAGACAAGCGTACTGATCAGCAGCCTGTTTACACCGGACTAGCCCTATTTACATCCTCATCCCACTGTTTTCCCACACTTGTTTATTCCCTTATCGCCCTGATCCCTTCCTCTCCCCACCTTTGGTTCTT
>NW_009592771.1:64501-65866 GCF_000690535.1 Cariama cristata
CATAATAAACCTTGTATAATCCCAAAATGCTCTTCCTATTATGCATCCCATAACATGTCCCGTACCCCTGAACAGTAACCCCCTCGACCTGTGAGGCGACGCACAGAGCTTTTTGGTTGACTGCTGGGTGTCCCTCCCCAGCCCCACGGGGCTGAGGCTCCCCTGGGACAGCCCTGGGAAGGGCCAGGCAGGGGCTCCCCTACTCTGACCTGGTTATCGGGGCTCCCCCGCCTGCCCACATGCCCCTGAGCTCCTCCATGTATACGGAGATGAGCCTTTAATCACCTGACCTAACACACTGTAAACAGAGATTAAATATCACTGTTGAAACCCTGCCAATGCTGCACATTCAGGTCTGCAATGCCAATCGATCGAAGAGGTTCGAGGCAGGGAGTAAACAGCAGCAGCCCAAAATTAGGGCAACTGTGGGACAGCACAGGTACAGGGAACCAAATCAAAGACACTGGCACAGTTAAAAGCCTTACCATAACCACTATAAAAACAAACACAGTGAATTTCCAAAAGGAAAGTCAAGCTCAGAGTTTTTACATTTCATCTGAGAGACAGAGATTAAGATCCTTACCTTAATGAGATTCCTCTCCCCTTTTCTGCTTTCCTCTACCGCTACAGACAGCCTTCCTATCTATACCCAGGCTGGTGAAGCAGCTCTTCTCTTTCAGACCTCACCACCATGGAAAACATCAACATTTCCAGCTCGGATCTATTCCAAAACCTTGCCGAAGCACCACTTGGCTAGCCGGCAAGCAGAGCGGGCCTTGGAAATACCCGTGCTCATAACATCTCTGCTCTCCTGGGAGCTCGTCCAGCAGGACTTCTCGTCACCAGACACAACCCTGCCTTGTTCGTGAAACACGAAGAGCTCTAGGACTACGATGATTTGGTGACAAGCGTTATCTATCGGAACCAGACTGCCTGGTGTTATTTATACAGCAACATAGCCGTGCTTGTCCTGCACTCGGGATGGGTTCGTGGGACTGTACACTGTGACAGGAATCCAGCCTTCTTTATGAGCCCGTCAGTTAGCCACTACATGCACAGCACTCTTCAAGTAACAAAAATAGACGTGCTGCCTACTGGTGGATCTCAAAAATATCAGGACGCCCTTGGTAAAGGAGAAGCGTGTCCTGGTGACCTTGAATGCAGTGCCTTTCCTCTGCTCTCCCCTCCCTGGCACGGAGCAAGAGCCACTGGCAAAGACACTCTCCTCTCCCTCAGAAACAGCTGCATTTCTAGGGGCACAGGCTGTGGAGCGGCTGCACGCCCTGAGGCCGGGAGGCGCGGGGGAGAGCTGGGTGCCCACACAGAAGCACGAGGGATTAGAGCGGGTTTTCCCTCAGAACAGAC
>NW_009592772.1:0-224 GCF_000690535.1 Cariama cristata
CAGACACTAAAAATCACTTTTCCCTAAAACAAATGACACGGTTCTCCAGCGAGTTAATTTGACTTGGTATTTCTAATCTAAAGATTATAAGAACACCCACAGAGACCTATTATGGTGTTTTGTAGCTATGCAATATATGCGCAGGTTGTTGTTGGCAACATATTGTGCATATTATGCAACATATTGTTGTTGGCCAGGGACAGAATGTAGTCTTCAGACAAATA
>NW_009592773.1:0-6392 GCF_000690535.1 Cariama cristata
TTATCAAGTAAATGTTTCTTTTCAGTACATGAAACTTTCTGGTGGCAACACAGCCCTGCTGATAAGAATGGTTACTCACTTCACCGCAGCAGAAGCTATTGTGAATGAGCGCGCATTTATCATCATAATACAGAAACAGGAAATATTGTCCTAGAAGATCAATAATGAAGGCATCAACATTTCCAGTTCTTTCTGTGCTTCTATTCAAACCCCATGTAAGTTAAGGAGAATTTATTTCTTTACCTGGAGTTGATTGGGTTTAGGTCTTCAGACACATTCAATTAATTTTAAGCATACTTGAGTCCTTCCCCTCACTGAAGAGAACCATGTATAATGGCTTTTCTGATGCACAGTCAGCATTTTAAAATCTCCTCATCCCTTTTGTCTTCCCTGATTTTATTGCACACTATTTGAATGTGTGCGAATGATCTGCTTTCTCTTAGACACCATATCTTTCACTCTAAGTAGCAAAACCATGGTTCCAAAAGTCAGTCTCCCAAGGCACTACTTTTCTTCATCCTGCCTCCCTACAGCTTCTCTACTGAACTGGAGCTACTGCTGGAAGCCACAAAGAGAACACAGAGAATTTCTTCACAATGGAAGCCACACAGAATTTCTTAAATTTATTTTGCATATTTAAATGGAAAGGGTAACCTGAGCGGAATACAGAGATATTGTCTGAACATGCAGGGTTGAGTTTAGGAAATCCAAAGCCCAAATGGAATTGAATCTGGCCAGGGATATCAAAGACAACAAGAAGGGCCTCTATAAGTACACGGATGACAAAAGGAAGACTAGCGAAAATACGGACGCACTGCCGAAAAAGGTGGGCGACCTCATTAGACAGGACAAGAAAAAGGCTGAGGTACTGAGTACCTTCTTTGATAGTGAAAATGAATGACACTCTCACTGAATGAACAAATTCTCCAAAGAAGAAAACAGCCTGAGGCGTTCACAAGCTCTCTGTGGTTTTTTCCTTTTTCTTTCTTTTTGTTTTTATAGAGCAGATGGAGTTTCATTTTACTCTACAGTGCTAACAGGTAGCAAATATCTTTGCAGACAATACTGTGATTTTGTAGAAAGTCCATATTTACTAGCTATCAGTGCACCTTGCAAAGATATCTCAAAGTTTCCCTTTTTTAATCCTTCTGACTCGAATTTGACATACCCTATTCAAACAGACAGGAATTGCCACAGAAGACAGAAATTAAGAACTAAACACATGAACTCCCAAAGAAGAGACAAGCTGATTGAATTGCTCTGGTTTCCTTTTCCTATTCTCTGTTTTCTTCCATCTGTTTATCTGCAACATCCAAAAGTTATGCAAAGAACTCAGGCCTTGCTCAAGAGAACATGAAGCTTCTCACTAACAAATGCTGAGGGATTTCATAACTAAGCAGATTTTCATCTGGCTCTTCAGAAGAAGTGACAGTTCCAACAGTTTTCCAAGGAAATGCAGACAAATCAATTTGATGCCAACCTGTCTTTCTACCTACTTTCCTGACAGCCTGGGTGGGATTTTTACCTGTTCCTGACTTCAGGACAATATGGACAATCACCATGGGGCCATTTTTCCTTTCCAGTGATGTTTTCTTTAATTTTTAATTTTAATTTATTTTTTTTTTTTTTTTTTTTTTGCCATTGCAGGGAAATATTCAAACTGACTGCAGAAAGACATGTTAAATCCAATGTAGATATCAACCTTCTTGTTGCTCAGAGTAACCTCTTCACCATTCAGAAGGATGAAAGACCAGACTTGAATCTTGCCTGTACTTGATTCAAAGCAGGGACTTCACCTGACTTTTTTCTCCTTTAAAGCATGGAAGACTCTGGTGTATTGTCTGGTTTGCGAGGCTGAAAGAGACCCAAATAACATCATAACTTACACATTATGAAATTTCACATTCCCATGCCTTAAGAAAATAATTTTTCCCTGTGTCAAGGCTGTAAACACTCTGAGGCAGGAAGATACTTCAGAACATGGTTTTTATGCTTCATGCAGCAAAGGTGGACTTCTAGATGTTATATAAACACAAATAGTCATCATCAGAAACATGAGAATAATTTTCTTTAGAGTTACAGTAGTAATTCGTGGATACTACTGCATTAGGCAGTGTACATAGAACCTAACAGAATGCTCTTCCCACAGAAGTTTCTATTAGAAGCATAAGACACAGGACAACAGACTGCTAGAGGCAAAATCCCATATCCTATACCTATATGTATTTCAGCATATCCTATGCTCAACTCCATCTTTCAATTGGATAATGCAAACCTTATAAACTAGAGAAAGAGGTAGAAAAGTTTCTTGAAAGAGGTCAAATAGCAGTCCTGTCACCTGTAATGCTAATATATCATGCATACAAGAAGTGCAGGTATCAGTCCAATCACCTGCAATGCTAATACATTGTAGGTGCTCCCTCTGTCCACTAAACTCTTCCAGCTACATCCTCTTCTGAAGTGCTAAATAAGCCCTAGAAAAACACTTTATTGATATTTGTGTGCTTTGTTTTCACCTGCTGCAACTGTAACCAAGTTTGTACACAAAAGCTGAAACAAATTTCTGGAAAATGCAAGTTGTTTTCTTTTGTAAGGTTTTCTATAAAATATGGATGCTCCTTTTTTCCATTTAAATTAACACACTGAATTAGTGTACGGCAGGCAGACTGTCCCCAAGGATGGTTACTGAACTCTCAGATTTCTAGGCTCTCAGAGACATTCAGCTCATGGTGCCTCCCAACTACAGGCAGTCACACACCAATCCTACTCTTACCATGATCAGCAGGACTGGTGCAACCTTAAATACAGTTCTTGTGTCTCAAGTCACAGTAGAAAGCTAGATACTCTGAATTTCTCTGGGATGGCAAAGTTACACAGTCATAGCATTGAGTATTTCCCTTCAATGGGTACTAAACCATGGCATCAAATGTTATCTACTATCAGACTTTGTTCAGGGATTTTCTGCCAATGGGGTGCTGAGAAAGGCTACCTCCCTTGGTATCATCTCACAAGAACATTAACGGTTTGGTTTTCTTGTTTTGCCTGGCTGCTTTTGCTTTTTCCTCGTGAAATAAAATGCCCTTTTTATGCTTTTTCTATGGTGTTCTCCCACAGGGTGCACAATCAATGATAAGACTTGATTTTTTTTTTTTTTTTAAAGAATAGTGTGATGTCAAATTTGTTGTAGCAGTTTTCTCTGGGGAACACAAAATTCATTTGCATTCCACTTTGCAAGCTTAGTTGGTCATTATTTGAAAAATTCCCCACAGACTTTTGTTGCATATCACTGAGTTCTCCTACTGCCGTGCAAAGATTCCAGAAGAAAAGAAAAAAAATTTTTTTTCTTTTAAAGATATTAAATTGTATCCTAGTTGATGTGTGCATTCCTCATTTTTAGATGTGTAACTACTTGTAAGCATAGACCCTACTGCTGTGAGGATCACCTGTCAACAAGAAAAAAAACACATTTAAAGTATCACAAGGAAAATATCATATCTAAAGTATCACATTCCCATCTGAAGGGAATGCCATACATTTGAAGAGTTTGTTTGGGGTTTTAAATTTCCTCATTAAATGCTGAGTGGACACTAAGCAGGACAAACAAACTAGTCCATCCATCAGAGAAACGTGCTTCAGATGTATTTATTTTTGCTTTCCTTTTCAGTAGATTCCAAAGTACAGATGGGTTATTTTTTTCCGCTAGAGAAAGTTGCTGGAGCTAGTATGAATTGGTATCTTCTACCTGCTTGCATTGGGTCTGGCTGGGATGGAGTTAACTTTTGCCATAGAATTTCACATAGTACTGTGCTTTCTATTTGTAGCAGAATAGTGTTGATGACACATAACGGTTTTGGTTGTTTCTGAGCAGTGCTCAAGGCTCTCCAATGACTCCTCCCCAAAAGCCAGCAGCCTGAAGGTGGCCAAGAGGTTGGGAGGGGATATAGATGTGACAGATGACCAAAGCTGACCAAAGGGATATTCCGTACCATATGAAATCATGTTCAGCAATGAAAGCTAACTAGAAGGGGACATTTGTTATTATGGCATTTGACTTCTGAAGTAACTGCTACATGTATTGAGGCCCTGCTTCCCAGGAACTGACTGAACATCACCTGCTGATGGAAAGTAGAGAATAAATGTTTTTTCTTTTTTTTTCTTTTTTTCCCCTTTGCCTCTGGGCTCAGCCTTTACACTTTCTTTCATTAAAATGCCTTTATCTTGACCTACGATTTTTAATTTCATTTTCTCCCTCATCCTGCTTAAGAGGAGGAGTGAGAGAACAGCTTGGTGGGCCCCTGACAGTCAGCCAAGGTCAACCACCACATCAGTGCAAATAATTAAATTTATGTCCACATTTTTAATAGATCAACCTGAATAGATAGTATTATCGTTACAGATAGAACAACCTGAACAGACAGTATTATCATTATAGAGGTACATGTGCAAATACGCTATGCATTGGCCATCTTCATGCCATGCCTAAGAGTCAGCTTAGACTTTGGTAATTACTCACTTAGGGCTCAGACTTCATTGCAATAGTTACAACTTGACAAGATTCAGAGCTGATTCATGCTCACCTTGATTCAAGCTTGCTGCCACTCTAGGACCAGACTTGGAGCGTCACTTCATAGGCTGCAGAGGCAGGGACTTAAAACATGTGCTTGATCCTCTGCCTGGATTGTGAGTGAGGCAGTCGCAGTCTTTCACCCACCCGTAGTCAACCCCTTTCAAGAATCAGAGGTAAATGAAAGCAGCGGGAGTTTCTTACCAGGGGATTCTTACGCGTGGTATAAAAGTCATCATGAGCATTAATCTTTACAGCATTGCATTCAAAGTACTTGCTATTCATCTTCTGGATCTCGCCTGCATGAATGTTATTTATGAAGTCAGTATTTTTCAGATCAGATATAAATATGGAGTTCTGAGTGCTGATGACTCTTCCAGATTTCATGATACTCTGGAATCTTGGACAATTTCACTTGTCACCGTGTCCCTAAGTGCCTAATCTATATGTTTTTTAAATACCTCCAGGGATGGTGGCTCAATCATTTCCCTGGGTAGCCTGTTCCCATCCTTGACAATCCTTTCAGCGCAAAATTTTTTCCTGCCTTTTGCTGTGGCGTTCAGAGAACACTATACCACTGGGTGTCAAGGAATGAGATTTCAGTAGGGACAGAAACGGGGGTTGGGGGGGGGGGAGAGAGGTATAAGGAGGGGAGGAAGAGAAACAGGAAAAGTGAGGGAGGAAGAAAGGGAAGGAGGGAGGGAGGACGGAAGGGACAGAGCAGGGAGAGAAGCCCTTGTGCCAGGTTTGGGAGGCTTGAAGAGTGTCCAGGTTGCTCTCCACGGACAAGAGGTGCGCCTGCTCAGGAAGTGCGGCCTTTGGTGGCTGCTATTTTCAGCACAGGTCTGGAGCGCAATCTGCAAATAGCCGCTGTAATTCACACCAGAAGCTACTCTCTCTAATGCATATTGGCACATCCATAATGATGAATTCAAAGAAAATTGCCCCAGAGGAAAGTAGGAGAGCTTGGAAGAGCAGTAGGCTGTTAAGGAAAGTGGACGTGAAGAATAGAGCAAGGTAACAACCAGCAGGTGCTGTCACCTGTGAAACACTCTGCCTCACATCAAACCAGCCTTTAATCCCACCAACAAAAACCCAGAATGACTCCACAGCTCTCAGTCTCATTGCTCGTCTTGAACTGATGTAAGATTGTCAGCTGCCCACCCATTATGCATGTCCCTTTCACTCACAGACATTAAAGGCCTCAGTACCACATCACACTTACTCTTCTCAGAACAGAAGTCCCCAAAATCTGAAGATTCATAGGGCAGAAAATGAGCCTCTATTTCATCACTATCACAAATCCCTGGGCCAAGCCCTTAGGATGGGTCCGCCTCATGAAATGGAGTTGCACAGCAAGGGGAACTTCCATCCAATTGCAGATGCCACCTTGGAAAGAAATCCGCTTGCATTTCAAAATACAATCACGGTATTTGAAAAGCACTGGAAAATAATGGTTTTAGTGAAAATATGTGACGCATACCAGTCAAAATATTGCAATTTATTTTCTGTTAGAGAGCCTAATTCTTTACACTACACTGGAACAGAGACCATGACAAGATGCCTGAAACAGTATCTCCAAATGAAGTTTGATCTTGCCAGAATTGCATTTTGGAAAACAGCTTCCTACAGATTACTGTACTCGCATCTAAGACTAATGAGAACCCGAAATCTCCCCTTAGGTAGACGGTAAAACCCCAAGAGCTGAAAGCTGAGTCTGTCGGCAGCTCAAACTCCTACATCCACTGCAGTCAACAGGGGAGGGAAACACTTGGCACTTGGAGGTGTCCTGGAAGTCCACAGCACTCTCTAGGGTTGGGGCTGGACA
>NW_009592774.1:0-32692 GCF_000690535.1 Cariama cristata
CTTCCAGCGGTTGTGGGCTTTCGCCCCCGCCGAACGCTGAAGAGGGGTCCCTAAGCGCCCCTTGGTGCCGTACGGGCGCGAAGGGGTGCAGAGAGCGCTCTTTCTGTCTCATTTAATGCAACACCCCCCCCCAGTCCTTAGCCGGAAAGGAATTAAGCCGTTGCCCATCAGTGCAAAGGGCTGTCATTGCGTCCCATGGCACAGCCTCGCAGCATGCTGGATTTCAGACCTCCTGGGTACGGTACAGCTCCGATGAGGAGCTGGGCTGGCGTTTCTGTTCGCCTCTGATTCATAACGAAACACCGCGCTCCCGAAAAAGATGGAGGGGGGAAAAAAAAAAAAATCTGGGGGGGAGCACCACTAGGTATGGATACCAGCAGCTGTTCATAAAGGTCGTCTGTGCAACAGGCAATTACGTACCAGACCAGTCATGCTGAGACTGAGCTTGGCACATTCACTTAATCTTTGCATCAAGGGTTAACAACATTTGAATACTTTCGGCAGTGTGTGTATAACAGGCTTTCCACCCATTTAGACAATCATGTCCTTTTAAACCCTACTTCTTATTGTTAATGCAAATAACCCAGCATGTCACTCCAGCTTCGCTTGGTCAGATTCTGCCCAGTATTTGATGTTATATCCTAAATGTGTGTTAAGTGAAGTGTCCATTTGTTCCCAGAGCTGGGTCCAGTTCAACAAACAGGCAGAGGAGGTAGTTCTGTGGGACTGCAAATTGCTGGGATGGGAGAAAGGCAGCAAAACAACCCTTGCCTTGGCTTACTCCTATGATTCCTCCAATCCATCCTCCATTCCTCCCAAAAGCGAGCTCTGAGCCACCCTAATCCTTGTATTGCCTTAGCCTAGTTTTGCACAGAGTTCATATAGCTTCCTCTGCATGGAGGGATTGAATCCTGAACATCTTTATTGTAAGAGAGGTTCAGCCTTAAGCCATGAAATGCAGCTAACTAATTCACATTTAAATGTATTTAATTATCTGCTTTCTTGTGGCCTTTGAAGGCATGTCATTCAGGAAAGTGTTCATAGCTATTAATAGTTACAAAACAACCGTCAAATGTTTCGGTAGGGATCCAATTCACTTTACTACATGATTATTGCTAGAGAATTAATGCCAGAGAGGTTTTATTAAACCTATCTGCTTAATATATCCACTATGCATCCCACGTAAGCTTTGAACTCTGAAATAACCACCATGCAGTAAAACCTTTATTGATGATGTTTGTGGAAGATCAGAGGCATAAGCATCCATGCTAACGTCATCTACAGGTAACTACACCAGTGCTAGAATTGTTGCAAGGAGGGTGACTGAAGCCAAGAAAACAGGTGTGTGAATGGCATTGGAGAGAGCACTTCAAATGTTAGTGTTACTTAGATGAGATCTTTCTCCCTTGTATACCTTATATCACTAATTTTCAAGACAGAGCTTGGTCAACTGTTTACATTCTGGATTTTAAAAATTGTGATTCTGTTTCAGGAAACAAAGCTAAACTGTGACATCTCTGTATTAAGCTACTAGTGGTGGTAGAGGACATACCCGTTTCCTTTGAGGACACTCAATTGGTTTGTCTTCTATTGTCAAATATTTGTACTTCTTCTAGTTTGTGCCCCCAGTGACTGAACGTGTATGTACGCTGTTACTAGGTGTGCACAAGAAAAATCTTTGTTTTCATGAATAGTCCTTCCTTACAGAAATAGCCTCAATAATTTGTGTGAATCGAGCCAGTCACGAAACGAGGAGCTGCAGGGACTGTCAGATAACGCTGGCAGTCTGTACTGCAGTTACCGGCTCCACACAAACTGCGGAGGAGGCAGGTGACAGAAGTGGGTAAGCCACCTTTGCTCTGCTTGAGCATCTAGACACCACGTATATAGTGTTTAAATGGGAAACAGTTACCAGTCACGCATTTTTTTCCCCTTTTCATTTTTGTCCTGGAATTGTATTTATCTCTTCAACTGTGTTGCTTTAGTCTGTGGATCCTTTACCCCCTTTGACTCTGCTCGAGTACCTTCGCTACTATCCTGCTACAGATTTTCCTCACAGAGTTGTATTAGTGTTTGCAATCATTCACCTGTCATCAGCAGAGCTAAGAAACAATACTAGTTATAAATTAGGAATTAAACAAAATTTGTCCTGCTGCAGCTATCTGCTTGCAGTGTTCTGATTCTCCAATACGTATCAGCTGATGGTGATTTATGAAGCATAAATACTTCAGAGTGATTTTTTTCAAATCTAGCCCCAGCTTACAGCTGGTTGCTGAGCAAAACTTGCTCGGACTTTTAAACCAAATAGGAGTTACAGGGATAATTGGCCAGAACAGATTTCAGGCTACATTGTGGCATTAAGCTACAACCCTGCAGTAGGAGCAGTGCAGAGTCACTGCGCTGCAGCAGATTCTCAGAGCAAACCACGATGACCCCAGGAACAACCCAATTTCCTATCCATCCCATCCTATAACAGGCACAGCAGGTGCTCTCAATGCTATTCATTTTCTTAGGTGGGGCTGCAAAGGAAAGAGAACTGATCCCACCCTGATGGAGGTAGCTATAAAGCCTTTTAGGTGGCTAGCTAGGGTTCTCAGTATTTTTCTCTCACAAGGATTAATCTCTATTTGTACTGACTCTGAATAGAGGAGCAGAAAGGAGAAAGCTACTTGAATCCTTTCGTCAACTGTATACTTAGAGGGAAGGCTGAGCCACCTGCAGCCTACTTTCAGTCCACAAAGAGATGTTCATGGGCAGAAACGGCTGCATAGCTGATAGGGCTTTTCTGGAGGTTACAGCTCTGTGCTGATGCAGCTGGATGTGTGCATGTTTCTTACCTGCCTTGGGGCAAAATCTTGCAGCTCAGGGTAAACTGAGTTTAAAAAAGACTGATTTTTCCATCAAAGCAGATAAAATTTATCCTACTAAAAAGCTGTAGAAAAAAACAAATGCACAGCAAAAGGGAAATAATAAAAACCTATGTGGTAGTAACCACTGAAACTGCAAAAGCTGTTGGTTTTTTTTCCTGACTGTTTCCTAAGACAAAAAAAAAACCAAACAAACAAACAAAAAAAACCCCAACCAACCCTCACTAGAAATAATGTTGCCTGTCCCATTCTTAGATCTCATAGTTGTAAAAGCTCTTAAGTCCATAGAGTTTCATGGGCTGATGATGGCTTTTCATCTGTATAAATGATTCTTAAAAAGGCTACATAAAAGTCTAACTTTTTGAGTCTTACGTGCCTGCATGCTCTGGTTAGTCAAAGAAAGATCACAGGGCCAGCCCAAAACATTTGTTAGACAACTCCACCATCTCCGTCTATGTATTTTTAATGTTTTTGTATCAGAGACAAGTATTACCTATAATAATTGATAAATCAAGCGTTCCTTGGCTGCACAGGTGAAGAAAAAATAATCTGTGAAGATTCACCAGTAGTGTTTCAAAAGTTGAAGAAAAATGTTTCCACCCTAAGAAATGCGTCATCAGTTGGAGAATTCATGGGTTTCAGGAGGAGAAGTGATAGTAGGATTAATTTAAGAAGAGTATTGTTCAATTATTTCAGAATTCAGATGAATACTTTTAAACAACCTCTGTTTTTTCATATCACTGCAAAAACACAGAAGATTGAAGGTCATGTTTAAGCTTCATTGAAGATGACAGAAATCTTTCTACTGTTTCAGAATGTTAAAATCTGTCCTATATCTCCAAAATGAAACACAGCAAAATCATTCTGAAAAACTCCTATCATTGTGCTCGCTCAGGAAGTTCCATTTGAAACTAAATTTCACAAAACAGCTCATTATTATCGTTCATAGAAAACAAAGGATGTTTACTATTAGGACTTTACATTTGTTTGTTCTTGAGTCATTTAAAGTAATGATTATGTTCACTCTGTTTTTAAACTTTTTGGGGCAAAGTACATTTTGGGTTTTTTGTTCTTTCAATGCTTTAAATACAAATACTTTGGTGTATTTTTTACTAAATCACGTAAATCAAATTATAATATCAGAAATTAAAATATATTTCAAATGGAAGAGCCATCTAGATCCCCAAAGTGTGCCTGTTGATTGAAAACGTATCAAAATGGAGTATCATCTATTTTAAAGTGCGTCACTTTCTTCTTTCTCCCCCACCCCCAAAGAAGAATTTTGTGGATCTAGGCATGTTTCAGAAGTCCAAGTGTTCATTGTAAGGGTCACATATGTAAGTGTCAGCACTTGCAAGCTTGGAGCCCATCTGCACAGTAAAACTAGCCCATTTCTTAAGTAAGGGTTTTCTCAGACTTCCCAACTCTCTCTGGGTTAGCAGGATGCAGTGGAACTTGACTGAGCTGCACTCTGAGTACACCTTACACATGGCTTTAGGTGGCATATGTGTACAGTCAGCTCTTTCACCCGAATGAGGTAGCAAATGGGCAACAACAGTATCAATGTCCCTGTGCTACTCAACTAATGTACTGAAAGTGGTGTCTCTGTGAGCAAGAGGGATGTCATAGTCTTGCTGAGGCAGTGAGACCGAAGGCAGCCGGCAACCCGAGGACACCAGCACAGTTTGAGGGCTTCATCCTGTGCAGGCAGACCCTTTTGTGTGCCTGAATACCTAATGAAAGCCAGAGGGCTTTGTATAGATTTAGGTGTCTGCCCAAGTCAGTCTCATTGATTCTGTGGTGACATCATTAACCATCTGAAACTCTTCCATTAGGTTGAACTGGTGCGACCATTTCACATAAGTCAATGGACAAGAGCCACAGTTTTTTTCTTCTTCCCTGAACTTTTTCCAACCTATTGTAGTTCCATAGCCCTCTTCTGTCTGTCATCCACTATTTTAGGTTGCTTAATCTAAACCAAAATGATGAGGAATGAAAAGAATAAAAAAATTGGAACACATAGAAGCACATAATTTATTTCTGAGAAAAACTCTATGTAAATGTATGGGTACCTCGTGAGAAATTCTTAAATCTGCATAAGTCATTTCTTAATGACTAGAGCTCATTCCAGAAACAACTAAACTATATTTTTTGTTGTTAATTTCGATGGTACAAAGCACATCTACGGAATGCTTTAGCTGATTGCCCAGAGAAAGATTATGTGGCAGGTTTGTACTGCATTAGGTGGGTCAGATTTACACAAATACTTCAGCACCATGTTACTTAACAGTGAAAAATGGCCATTATTTTGTGTTATTACCAAATTACAGTTATTACCAGTAATTACTGTTATTGCTAATGAAATTATGATTCCTAGAGATGTAAAAGGTTCCCCAGAAAAGAAAGCCAAACCTAGAATTTTAAGATACCATACAGAGAAATTTGTCTAGAATATCTGAAACACTTATGGTGTCTATGGGCCAAACACCCTCTTCTCTTACCTATTATAACTTTACTGAGGCTTTTCACTGAGTAAATGCCTCACTGTTGAGGCCATGAAGTCACTGGTTATTACTACCTTATATAAAAGGGAAGTATCTGAGAGCTATAAACTTTGGTTTCTATTTCCACCCAATGATGTCGTTACTGTTGAAGTCAGCTGGAAGTATACTTTCAGGAAGAGCCTTTCCTTTCAGAAAGCAAGAATTATGCCTCCAACATATAACGATATCTTACACAGATATTAGGTAGGACTTACTACACAGCTCAAGTTTAGTGCTACCTCTAAGTGATATTAGTTTTTTCATAGGACAAAGGAGGCAGACCGGTGATTCTTTGCAAACCCATATAAGGAGTTTGGAACGAGCCCTAAAACCAGGCAAGGGTCTCACTCCATCACATATATGTGAAATAATTTTGTATGTTTTAAGAATGATTCAAGTGATATTGACTAAAGCTTGATGACTTTGTCAACTGTTGTTAGTTCTGACGCAAAATCAGGTACAGCTTGGTGGCCAGCTTTCATTTTGGAGTACTCAGATTTGTCACATGACATAAAACTGAGGTGGGTTCAAATCCATTCAGATTGTACACTAAGACTTATCTGGATGAACAAAATTCTCAGTTTCCCATTGCCTAAGTCTGTAGACAACCAGACGATTAAGCAAAACCAGCTGGTCAAACAATCACTAAAATCAAGCCTGGCATGACAGTTGAGTAGCTTTTTATTCTTCAGCATTATAATCTATTAAAAAAACCATTTATTCTTTCAAAGACATAAATGAAAGGCTATTTTAGCTCTTTTTTTATACTGCCTTTATTTCTATCAGTATCTCTTTCTTTTACCTTTCACTTCTTCCCTTATTCTTCTTCATGTCTGCTTGACTAACCAAATTTAGGTCATCATGGGGAAAAGCCCTCATTTTCTCTTGCTCTTCTGCACACCGCATATCTGGATCCCTACGCATAGTCACAAAGTTACCCTGATGTAACTGCTTTGTGCTGATTGACATCTAGAGCAATCAAGACTGAAGTACAGGCAGAGCTCTCTTCTAGGGTACTGGCAGCCAAGAGCTTGAACTTTAAACAGTCTTTTGCCAGTTTGTCAGTCAAGAATTTTAGCTTCCTGAACTGGTTAGACTGCTTGGAGTAGTGGAACACTGCCAGCACAAAATGATTTACATAGTTTAATCCAGGAAATTTTGTCTATTACATGTTGTTAGTCTATTACAGGTTAGCTTGCTAATTTTGGTAAGTGAATTTCGTATGAGACGTAAAAAATTAATTTGCACCAACAAAACCTGTTTCTAGGGCTTAGCAGCAATCTTTGCCTAGTATAGGACAAACGTCTTTGGGTGCCAAGTGTTCAGAGATCAGTATATGTCAATGAAAAGACAGACTTTATTCTAGTTGTAACCTTCAACAACTTGCTAAGGATTGACTAGGGGAAGAAGCGTCCCAGTCATTAGAGAAACCTAAGTAGCACTGCTGGTCTTACTGGAGAGCTGGATCTATACCGCACACTCAGGTGCAGTGCACAGCCCTTGGCTGTAGATTTAGCACTAGAATAACTCCAAAGTCATGGAGGGTTTTGTTAAAGAAACCAGGGTCAAGATTGAGAGCATTTTGCCTATTCTGTAGATGCCTACACAGATGCATATGGCAGCTGGGAAGTTCCCATCATCAGTGGGCTTGTCTGCTATTCCATATATACTGCTGCTGATTTCTTTCCTAAGTACCTATTGGTACTCTGATGGACAAAAGAAACTTCAGAGAACAAAGCTCAAAGGAATTACAAACCTTAATCAGCGTGATGTAACTATGCATATCTCAATTGCCCTAGATACCATATTTAAACATTTATAAAAGCAAATTGTTAACGTTTCTGTTTAGTTACTATACAAGTGCCTACAATTGCCTCATGATTGTGCCTAATTAAACAGTTCTTCTAAACATTAATGTATCAGCGTATTTCAGTAGTTACCATTTAATGAAGTTGTGTCAAGTATATAATGTGAAAATTTATTAGGTTTCAAGGTATGTGCTTGGAGCCATCTCGTGGCCCGAAACTACACTGCAATAATTTAGTGTGCTCCTGCCCGCACCAGGGCACTGGCAACCCCCGCCAGCACCCACTGCACCCCGGGCATCCCACCCTACCAAGGCAGCAAGCCCTCCGCTCTCTGCTTTGGCTGCTTTCAGTGGGATTTCTCTACTGAATCCTGGCTTACATGTTTCAAAATATGTCATTTATAACTGTGCTTGACCGTGATGGACAGGGACGTATTTTCAGCTGGCACATTATCCATAATCAGCATCTCAGTTAAATTTGATAAATCTAAATAACTAAATTCATGTATATATGAAATTGATAGATTTTATTTATAAGCCAATTGACATTTGCAACACTGTAGCTTTCATACTCAATATGCTGTGTATATTGTTGTGGGGTTACAGTTGTAAAAGTATTCATGCTCCCATAATAAACTTGCGATAAATTTAAGTCTAACAGTTACAATATTTAGTATTCTTGTGCAGTATTTAATAGGAGACTGTGACTTAAAGCAGACATCTGCTGTCTTTAATCCTAAGTAACACTTCATGCCAAGAATGGCCTTATCGACTTCAATGAAATGGTTGTGTAATTACTTTTTTCTTTCTTTTTTTTTCTGGTCAATGTAGTAGAAACTTGCCAACAGTCATTTCAAAAGACTCTTGACTCAAAAGGGAGCATAATGAAGCACAACAATTAAATATAAGAGGTAAATAGAAGAACAAGCACAAACAACATGAGTAGTGCAAAACAGAATAAAATGGCCACTTGGATTGGACAGAAGTTGCAAAACAAACAATCTAAAGTTTGAGTATGACCTGATGGTTTAGTACTCAGTTACTACAGGACCATTTGTTCATGTTTTGCTTGGATTTTATGAAACTACTAGCCATTTCATCTCGATTTTGTGTAGTACAGAAGACAGAATATTGAAGCTACTTGGAGCACGATTTGGTTCTAACCTAGTTCTATTGGAAATAGCCCCAGGACCAGCAAAATGGGATGAGGCAGTGTTTAATACAGCTTCAGACTACATTCCCCTTTAAGCATGCAATTTGTTGCGTAGCCTAAGGAATCAGACCCTGTAACGGCACACTTGGGTGCACAGGGATCTGCATTCCCAGCACTGGAAGAACGCTGTGTTCTGGTGACTGTGCTCACTGCAGTGGTATTCAAGAGCTTCACGAACAATGTGTCAGGGATTTCCCAACATGTCTTAATCCTGTTCTGTGGGCTTGCTCAGCCACTGATCATGTCAGTAATATGTAGGAGAAGAAACAGGATTTTCTGCTAGATGAGAATGAGACCAGTTTCTAAGTTGTAGTTGTGAGCCACTGCAGAAGAGATTTCTAAACCTGGGACTAGGAAACAACATCAGAGACTTCATTTCTCTTTAAATTCTGTGATGTTGTGAGACTGGGTGCATTCACCCATGTTTCGACAAAAAGAGCAATTTACTTTATTCCCCCATCAATGTCTTACCTTATTGAATGCTGAACTGTCCAGTCAGTAACCTCAGAAGTAGAAGAAGGGCTCTTAATTCCAGGGCTAATCAGGATACATAACGATGTTTTGTCAGACACGTAACACAGGTCAGAGGAGGGCAGAAACATCCTGATTTAGAACCAGTTTCCATGAATGCCACTGAAGGCAAACTGAAATTAGATCTGAACACTTTCTGCTACTTGTGACCGAGGTGGTAAAACTTTGTTCCTCAGCTTGAACCCTGGAGTTCATGCTTCATAGCGCTTACTTAGTTTTAATTTATGTGCTTGCTTAAATGCAGAAGTCACTGCTGTCTGGCCCATCTAGCATGATGTAGATTTCTGTCAAATGAAGACACATGGTTTAATTTGTATCATTTCCAACATATAGTAAAGGATATATTTTTCCGGTAGTCAAGAAGAGGAAGGACAGGGCAAGTGTCAAGGAATATTACCTTTTAGATACCTAGAAAATGTATTAATAATTTCATTATTTTCTGCAAGGTAGGCTGGGAAAGCCTGAGAGAGTTTGGCGCTTATTTTTCCCTGAGCTGCACTGTGACAGCCTCAGTACTTTCTTTCATTTTCTTTGCTGTCTATATTATCTATATTTAAAAAAAATCAGCAGTTCAACAACTTGAGTAGGCTAAGGAGCTGATTGGGTGTGTATATGTGTGTTACTGCTAATTTTGCACATCTTGCTGTAGTTCCTCAAAGTGAAGACTACTAATTAATTAAACACAGTGGCTGAATCCCAGCTTACAACATAAAGCAGTCTGTGTTCCAAGCCAGTCTGATCAGCAACCACTAATGTTGCCTAGCAGGGAAAGCATACACCGTTTATGTAATATTCCTATAGTTCTGGACAGGAGCTCCATTAGTTGGCAAATCTAAATGCATTTTTCTAGGTAAGCCAGAGGATGACTGCCATATGTAAGCAGAAAATGGTAACAGTTGTTGATAACGATGAAGTAAAATGATAGGCAGCTGATTTAAATTAGCTCCACCGAGCTTGGTGCCATCCCAGGCTAAGACAATGTGGCTGCTGGGCACTCTAGATACATAATCAATATTTAGGTTTCATTCTCTGAGGCACCTGTGTCTTCTCCTCAGAGTAAAAATAAACAATTCTGTTGCTGGGCAATTTTCCCTGGGAAAGCCAAAGGCAAATATTAAATATTTATTCGACTTTTAAAACATACTATGAAATTTTATGCATTGATTTATGAATACTGATAATTGAGGAAACTAGAGCAAAATCAGTTCATACATATTTTACTTTCTACAATTGCAGACAGATTTTAATCAACTAGTTTTAAAGAATAAACTTCTCTATTGTTTGATGCTAGAAAGCGAGCTGTTTAACATTACGCCATACCAATACTGCCGTGGGTAAATATTGAACTGTAAAATTATTTTTGGCAAAAGGATCTTTTTTCTGCTGTGTAAGTACCCACAAAAGGATCCTATTGCGGATTCAACCACAAATTTCACAGTTTTAAAAAGAATATTGATTCAAACTAAATGAAATTGTGAGATTCCTACAGAATTCCATATTCATTGAAATTAGTTCTGTGTATTTATCATAATCAGTGTGGTACCACAGGAGTAATAATGACCAGCTACTTATGGTTGGGTTTTAGGAAAGAACCTAATATTACTCTGAATGTTTAGTCTCCGTGAACAAAAAAGAACAGGGCATTTTTGTTAGCAGTTCAACCCACAAATATAACAGGCTTTCTGTTAAAGTTTCCAAGGCTTTTAGTTGAAGGTTTGACATGTTCTGTGCTCTAATTTGTTCTAGAGGGAATATTTAACTCAAATTCATTGGAACCCGGGTACAAGAAAGAAGTAGGTACTCATCAGAGTTAAGTTAAAGGCTCTTTCACTGGGCTGGCACTGTAAAGTTGCAAAGATATACATGAGCTAAAATGCTTTAAAATCTTTAGGAATGCATTTAATTAAGCATACTGGAAAATTCCTATGTAAGCAATAAAACTCTTTTTTTTCTTCCATTAGGTTGACTTCACTGATTATTCTGAGAGAGATTTTTTTTCCTATTCCTACTGAATTTTTTATTTAAAAGAGTAGTACAAATAAAAAAGAATTGCTACTTTTAGAGAAAGATATGAAAAAACAATGTCTTCAAGTGTCTATTTATACAATTTTTACTTGAATAATTCATCCCTCTTTGGTCCCCAGTGTTGTTAATGATAGTGTATGAATGTGGTAATAACCAGTTATGCAAGATTTGTGTTGAATATGGCAGAAAAGAATACATGAACACATCAGACTGCTTTCTAATTATTAAAATTCTTAAAATAATTTCCTTTTCTTAGGATCCTCAGTCTTCTCATTTTGCCTTCCAATCTTGCAATTTTCTTACTAGTTGACTATTAGAACTCATAGAGTCTTGTCTTGTTTTCTGCTAGTAAAAAATACTGAGTATTTTCTAAATAGTGGACACAAAATATTCGTTATTTGTATATACCAAAATAGAAGGCTAACTTTAGTAATAATAATCAAAAAATCACAGTATATTTTTTAGGTGGTTCCAAAACTGTGGATCCCCATTTTGCCCAACATTCCTGAAATTTGGACATAGTTTTTGAGATACTGGCATTCCATCCAAGTTTCCTGCACTCAGGTGGAATAAATTGACTGAATGGATTCTTGGAGCTAAATGACAAGTTCAGTTACGCTTACTTTTCAGTCCTCTGTGATTTTCTGATTCTCTTTTTCCATGTCTCTTCTGATTATTTCCCAGGCTTTTTGGTTTCTTTTCCTCCTTCAAAGAGTTATGCCTTTTCCCAGCCCCATTTTCTTGGCCCAAATAATCAAAATATATTTACTGAACTGCAGTATAGGTCTTGATGGAGAAAGGGGGTAAATTACCAGCTGATGTTTTAATGCTGGTATTAACATTGTTATTAGGAGTGATGCTTTTTCATGCTTAAGAACTGGAATTGAGAGGAGTTTAGATTTATAGTCGTACCAAAATAGCAAGGTATTTTCACGTCAATATAACCCAAAAATAGCCTCAATTTCTCGTTATTTCTGAAGTGACTATGACTTGCCCTCCTTTGTAATTTTCTGCAACAGTAAAGAGCAGTTGAAAGGCTATGTCTCTAAACTGCTGGAGGCAGCGAAAAAAGACATTCTTTAGATTTGCAGTAGCAAACAAAGGTTTAGTAGTGTAGTGGAGAAGGCCACTTTTGAACAGGGGAATCAGGTTATGCTTTGTTTCAATGCTGTTTTCAGATCATAGATTTTGGCTGAAAATTCCCATCACTTCTTTCAGGACTAGGTCCTTTAGATCCCAGCCCAGAAAACATTGTTTGGGTTTATTATTTACTTGCTTTTAAAGGAAGCATTTGGACATACCATGAAGTTAATATTTCATGGTATATTTGTTGTGGTGTAAGGGTATAGGTATTTATTTTTAATGAGAAGATGCTAGCTGCAGTTTGACAAGCTATTCATTGGCATGCCACTGAGTCTTCAGTGATCTCTGAAGTACTAGCAATGTTCCCAGTTATTTATTGTTGTGTTTTCATGACACAACTGTGTAATTTAATTATTGTGATAATCTGATTAGTCACTTTTTGAAAAGGGCATTAAGGTTTATGTTTACCAGGTTTAAATTTAAATTTACGTGACTAGAGTGATAAAAAAATAATAATCTCAGTTTACTGTAAATTGGGGGAAAATAGCAATGGAAAGGTTTAGCAAATATTGTAGAACGAACACAATCATTTCATAGGTATAAAAGGTGTGTTTTTTCACCTGCAAGTACTTGTAGGTCATGAACACTGGATATTTGCTCACAATTTTACTTCCAGTGAATGAGAGCACAATAGTTTTCTGCAACTGTATGAACTTCATAGACATGGCAGAAAGTGAAATTTATAACTTTGGTTTATCAGGGAAAATTTGAGGGGAAAGTGCTGTGCTGGAGCACTTAGTCTTTGAAAAACTGAAACTGTGCTACCTGCTGACTAGGTAGACACTGTAGTAACGATAATCCAAATTAGCCTGGTTTCAATTTATATCCAAAGCACTTTCAAAAAGTCATGCAGAGCAGGGTTTTTGAAAGAAAGTAGGAGTTCACTGGTTTCCAGCTCTAAAGGTATCAGTGGGGGATCTGAGTCCTCCTTTTGTCCTCCAACAGTAGATCACAACACAGGCATACAACTTTGCATCAGACACATGATGGAAAAGAGTCCACAGCATAAGTTTCTGCAAGGAAGAAATCTGTGTTTCTTAATTGTGGCATAGAGCCGCAGCTTCTTTTGAATTTTCCGTGTCTTTCAAATTCTCTGCAGAATCAGAGCAATGCTAAACTGTTGTCAAGAGAATAGAACACTGAGGCTAAACCTTCGTGAGTTTTCTCTCTTGACAGTGTACCTATTACAGCAACTTATTTTGTATCTAGAGACAGAAAATAAGGCTGAGAAAACATATGAGCAGCCAGTCGAGATGTTTAAAGTGCCTGATTCACTCTGAAATGTAAAGTGCCTTGAATAAAGAATAAAAAAAAAAAACTATCAAAAAATCAGGTATTTCTTCAAAAAATTGTAGCTCTGCAAAGATGATAATGATACATGTAGATAAAAATGAGGGACTGAGAAAGAAAAAAGGCTTAAGTTCAGCTCCTGAGATGTAGTTGTGTATTGCCATTATGCTTTGCAATTTTAATTGAGTCATCCAGCTCTCTTTTACAAAGCCCCTTCAACAACAGTCTGAAACTTCTGATGTTCAAGAGATCAGAAATAAACAAAACCACAGTCCTGTGCACAGTGGGCACCTTTTTTACACTGACACCATGCAGTATTTATATTAGCATTTTAAAATTTAGAGCACTCTCTTTAGTCAAAACTGAGTTCATTTCAAAACATCTCTAAGTTGAAAGAGACACACACGCACAAAAAAACCCCAAACATTTAAAAGGTTTTTTTCTTTGAAGAGAATATCAATTTCAAAGGCACACAAAGCCATCACAGTCTAAATTGAGATGAAACTACCAGTTCCTAACTAAAGCACCATGGCCTCTGGAGTTCTTAGACTAGTACGAATGACTTGTAATCCTTAAAAGAATTGCATAAATATTAAGTAACATACTTGATATTACAGAATGTATTATATACACTACTTTGCACGTATACTTATTATGAAAGTAATAGCTCAAATTGTTGAATGAATCAAAACTTGCTGTGCTATATGGGAAAGCTATCTGTTATTTCATTTACTGTTATTTACTGCATAATTTTAAATCTATTTCCTGCAACATATCTGTGGCAAATTAATTGCCATGGTAAACACTGTAATACCTACTTGCAAAAGCTTGCATTTTGTATTGTCATTGTTAGGACAAAGGCAGCAGTGACTTTCAGCATTACTTCAACTTATGATTAAAATCCTGGGTATTTCGTCCTCTCCCATCAGTCCCAAAAATCTGGATTCTTTCCCCGGTAAACTGTGTGTCTTCAGGTAAGTCAATTACCTTTAGTGGGAGCCGAGAAACTCCAAGGTGGTGCTGAGTTCTGGGTGACCTTCTCCCACCAGAAGTTTGAACTGTGAAACATGAACAAAAATATCCCTGTATTTACACATGCTAAGCAATCTTAGAGCTTGTGTCACAAGTGGATGATATTTTTAATAGAAGATAGGAAGATAAGGTACATTTAATAGATATGTAAAAAGGTAAAGCAGAAGTTGTCATTTATAGGTGTTCAAAATATAATTGCAGAAAACATTAATGTTTTGTCTTTAAATTCCTCTCTGTTGCAAAAAACAGCTGAAACGAGCAGGTTGAAAAGTCTCTATCAAAACTGGAAAATGCAGGTTTTTAGATTCAATGAATTTCTTTATTGAAAGGATCTAACTTCTGGGAAATCTATTTTTATTTTTCCTGCAAGGCCAAATAGTAGAAAGGTGTGGGGGGGGGGTGGTGGGGAGAAAGAAAAAAAGAAATTATTTTCTGCAGAAACATAGTGTGTCTGATCAGCTTTATTGAAACAGTGGTTTCTCTGTGAACTACCAGCTTCTTCCCAAGTTGGCAGATCTTGGTATACACGCGGAGAATAGGGACAGTTTCACCACTTGCACAGCAAATGACCTCACATCTAATGAAAGGGGCATTACAGTGAAACATTCAGATTTTCTTTCCTTTTTCAACATCCCCCAGCCCTTGCTTCTGTAGTAAGTTGACTTTGCCTGCCAATAGCAAAGCAGATGGGAGGCTGCTCCTGTAACAAGCAGATTTGAAGTCATGGCATAACGATAAAAACTCTGAAGGCTGTCATCAAATGAGCAGAACAATGTCCCACAGAGAGATGAAGCTGCACAAGCCACATTTTACTTCAGCAAGACTGTGCAGCTAAATGTAGGGATGACTTCAAAAATGAAAGGGGGCTGGGAACTTTATGAGATGCTGAAATGATTTTACATTTCCTATAGCATTTCTTGAGCAAGAAAAGCTCAGAAACTCTCCAATTATTCATTACAGAATTGGGCAGAACTGGAAAATCTTAGGGCTAAGGTGATGGGCTTTCAGCTGTGATTATATCAGCAAAACCTCTGAAAAAGAAAAACAAGTTCTGTCGCAAACAAAGGGGATCCCAGCAGAGCAAAATCTTACTGTGACATCTGTATTTATCCTTTAGCTGTTCTGGAGTTCTTTCATTAGCAATGCCTGGGAGAAAGTTTTGAAAACAGGGCAATATTCTAATCCTTACTCGTATGTGTTGCATGTGTATATGCATTCACAGGTAGCACAAGCTACTAGGAGTGTGGTTGTAGTGTGAAAAGGTGCTAAGCATTTGGTGTCTGTTACATGTATTCAGGGGTGTTCCAGACTGTGTCTAGGCTGGTGTCCTGAACTGAATGCCTGTGAGGGCATTCATTAGATGAGTTTTTATTAAAAAACTCATGAGATGAGTTCCCAGTTTCCAGGTTAGTTAGATCTTCCAGTTAGTTTCACTCAGGTAAAACTCAGTTTCTGTGCTCTGAGACACAATGACATCAATCAAAATGTGGTAAATGGAAACGATCTGGAGATTCTTTCAAATGATCTGTAGATTCTCTCTGGTGCTAATACACTAATGAAGATGCAACTTCAGACACCAACTGCAATACTGAGACCAGTAAATGCTTATGTATCAATTCAGGCTTTCAGGTTCCCAAACCTCAGAAACAATTCATCACTCCACTGGCATGCCTAGCAGGTTACTCACTGAAGCTGACTTGGATACATTTCAGACCCTTTTGCTATGGTACGATCCCTTGCTGACTCCATCCACTCTTACACAAATACCATGCAAGGTACCAGAGAAGGATGACAAACAGTCTAACAGGGCTGTTTGACCAGTCACCAGGTAACAGCTATCGTTCATTCACGTTCTACTTCCCTGAATCCCCTTTCCTGTATTTATCTATTGACCAAATGAGAGTGTGAATGCTAAAATAGATGTTTGAGACAGCTGGAGTGACTATTTGAAGACTGCAAAAAAGAAACGTTTCTCCTCATTTACAATTGTGCTTCCTATGCTCTGTTTTTTTAGTGGTTCACTTCTGAAAGGAGGATGCCTTTTCCAGTGAAGAAGAGCCAAGAATTAGACCAGGAAATGGGAAATAAGTTCCAGTACTATTTTCAATCTAACCTTATGCAAACGTCTTGGTTAGTGTGTACCATTGTAACCGCACCAAAAACTGAGCTGAGTAACAAAAGAGGAAGAAGCTTATAAAGATTGATTTAGATGTCCTGCTGATTAATCATATCTGTTCTACTTAGAATTTAGTAGCTACCGATGAGCAGGACCTATACAATCTAAGAAAAGCAAAAGACACGCAGGCACATGGAACAAAATCCTCCGGCTGAGATGAACTTCCGTATGGTATGGGAGTTTGTAGCACACACTGGCAAGAACCCATTGAATAAAGGGGAACCCACCTGGAAGATCCTACAGCACATTACTCTTGAGCCAGCTGCAAAACATCAGTTCTGGAATCCAGAAGGGAAGCGAGTATGCTGTGTGCAACCGATTACATGGGCCAACAGTAAAGCTGCATTAGGAACAGAACATAGCACAAATCTCTAGCATGAAAACATAATTAAATAAGGACCGGATTTCAGCATCCCATCTCCTGTCTACTTTTGTGACCTGTTATTGATAGCATCCTGGCCCAAACTAGTCAGGAGCTTTCTGAAGGATATGAGATCTCAAAGAGACAACAAATGTAATTTAGAAGTGGGCTGCAACAGAGCACAGCTAAAATTTTTTATCATCTAGTAATAAAAAAAAAATCCCAGGAATCTTTGTTCTATGATGGTCAGAGACCTATATGAGAATGAAATATGCAGCAACTACCATGATTCTCTTTTGCGAAAGGGAAAATCACACTTGACTACAGAGAGGTTAAAGTGACGGGTCAGAAGTGGGGTGACAAGAGGGAATCTCTCAGAGGTTTAACTAAAGCCCTGGGTTTCAGGGTCCAAATCCCTGAAAGAAGATGGAAACAAATGCTGCTCTAATGAGTTCTAGCACTAATTATAAATGGCATCTTCTGCTCACTCATGAAACTACATATGGCAAGTGCAAGATGCGTGGGGTTTTTAAATTATTTGGATTTCTTCCACACAGGAAAAATACATCCCTATTACTTCTTTTTATGAGAGTCACCTCTGGTACCTTATGCTTAATGATCAGCGTGATATAAAACATCAGTCACTGCTACAAAAAGGAGCACAAACAAGCCGTGTTACTCTGCTGATTTATACCTGGTGTGGCTGCAAGGGTAAACCTAGGAACTGCCTCTTCCTTGCCATATTAGAAGCTACAGATTATAGTGAGCACATTTTCAATATTTACTCTGTACATCTTGGCTCAGGGCTGTTAGTGTTTTTAGAGTAAAACCTCTTGTGTGTATTCATAACTTAATTCCTTACTTAGACCCCTCAGATCTGTATCAATGAATGGTTTCTTAAGATGTTACTATTTTTAAAATGGCCTTTGACTTTTCAAGTAAGAATATATTTTAAAAATACATCGAAGAATGCTTTCATTTCATGTTCGTGGGACTCAGTGAGAGTGGAGTGGAAAAGTTATGTAGGTGTTTTCTCCCTAGTTTTTCTAACCTTTAACATATTTGAAAATGCATCAGTAAACAAGGCAACCTACCCAAAATGCTTTAACAGTTGCTAAAATAATTCTTTTTATCCCCTCCTGCACTAACCCACAAACATTTTAATGATCTTTGTGGAAAATTCAGCTGACATATAACAGAAAATTATGTTCCTTTTATGCTATTTTACAAGATGAATTTCACAGGAAATTCTGTGGAATCTCTTCCCCTGGTACATTTTGCTACTTTATAAATAATCTTTGTACATACCTATTATATTTCTATGCTACACAAGTCCAGATTAAAACCAATCTTAAGTTTTCATTCAGTTTTTGCACTTCTGTACTGTGGCAGGTTGGAGACTGTACAGCAGCGAATAAACTAATAAATATAATGTGAAAATACATAATACATTCTGTTGTTAGCACTATTTATCAATCCTATTACAAACAGCTCTTAGAGAATAAAATCAAATCAGTGTTGCTGTCTTATATGGTCTTCGTATAATAAGGAACAGTCCTGGTCCAGGAAGTTTACATCCATATTGGCAGGTCAAAGAAGAAATGAGGAAGGATTGAAATACTGATGTTGGGTATAAAAAGTGCCAATCTGAAAAGCATTTTTCATTTAAGTCCTGTTGACTTTCCTAGAAATTGTGATCCAAAAAAAATTCTAGCTCTGAATGTTTATCCAAAAATCTGAATTCAACATGCTTTTCATGTCACTTCAATTTGTCATCTCATATGTTGCGTAATTTAAGGTGGTCATTTACATTCCCTTTCTGGTCAAAGTAGAGAGAGTAGCATCTTCAGAGAGGAGGTCATCCTGTCTATTTATGGTACAGATTTTATGATGGGATAAATTTCTTTATGAGGTACCTATGTATGGTGATATGATGGAGCATAATGTTATTCAGGAATATAAAAATAAAGGCAGAGGAACAGAAGATAATTAAAATATTTTAAGGCTTTAGTTCTCGTGAGGATTAAAATGCTTTCTAATTTTGTCATTTTTTGTGATTTCACTTTTGTTTTGTTTTAAGCTAGTCTGACAACATTTGTTAGTAAGGCTTAAAAATAATCCCACTGTGATTTAAAAATATGCTTGGATTTTATGCAATTAAGTCATCTAAACCATAACATCATTAAGCGCTAATCACCTGTTTACATGTACAAGGTATTATATGATACCCAGTCTCATGAGCTTGGCACTAAGAGTGACATTGCGTTTGGAAGAGGTACTTCAAGCTGACTTACAACCTCTTGAGAGAGAAAATGTAGTCAAGCCTAGAGACTTCTGCTGTATCACAGGTTTTAGCAGATCCCAGACATTATTAGCTATAAGCATATAAATGTTAGTTCACAAGTCAACGGTGATGGTTAAATGTTGCTGTAAAAGGAGGCAGAATTTTAAGAGAGTACTAAAATTCTTTTTGAATATTTTGCTTTTTGACATCAGCCAATTCCTCCTCTGGCAGAGGCACCACTTCAGTTTTAAATCTTAGGTAATCACTGCTTCTCATAACTTGTTACTAAGTTCACAGCCCCTGTTTCTCACCAGGACACCCAGTTTGCTTCAAATGAACATAAGCCTCTATTTAGGAGCTCTTTCTTTCAAAATCAATACAACACAAATGAGTAGTGGCACCAGGCAGACTTTTGCAAACAACCTGATGTTTATTACTCATTTGGAACATGTTATTTTAGGATCCTTAAATCAGCAAGGAAAAAAAACAAAATTAAAAATTAAAAATGTCTCTGCTTTCGACACTGCCAATCTCCTTGTCCCCTTCTCCAAAAATTTCAGCTCCCCCTCTGTAATATTCAAAATGTTTCCCTAGTTTCCTGACATATTAATTCTTACATTATGAGTGGCAGTCATGCTGTTTTCAGAGGTTCCGTTCTTGTCTGCCAAAGGCTAAAAATATGTCTGGTCACCAGTGCATCCAAGGTAACTCTATTCATATGTTGATGGTCCTTGAAAAGCCCTTCATTCCAACCTGGCAATGCCTACAAGTTACCTAATTCCCTTCAATTCTGCTTTTCTAGAATAAAAATTTTCCCTTAGTCCTGACAGCATCAAAGTAAACGGGTAAAATGAGCCAATGCAGCAACATTCAAAAAGATGAATGGGTAGAATGAACCATATCCATCTTTCACGAGAGTAATGCTAAAATTCACCACCCTGTCCCACAGCTACTCAAAAATTATGCCACTGGTTCAAAAATAATGAAATTTTTAACATAGAAGATTGTATTCTTTTGGATTCCCACCACAGGCATCCTTACTTACAAGCAGAGGTTATAGTCTCTGCCCTAGAGTGGAATGGTCCAGCACGGTGCAATGAGGGGGCAGGGGGAGGACACAAACAAGAGCAAGAGAAAAGTAAGTTATCTTGATAATGGAATATTAATTCCTGAACCCCAATGTTCGGTATTTGACTTAAAAGAGAAAATTTTCTGGTGAAATGTGAAAGGGTCCTGAGCATATCCTCTCCCCTCCCGGGAAGAAGCCCAGGACCAGCTGCAGGCCAACCCCTTCAGGGCAGCTCCAGGGCTGCTCCTTCCCGCTGGGAGAGCTCCCAGACCCCGCTGCAGCCAGGTCCTGCCCCTGGGAGCTGCTTGGTGCTGAGGCCTGGCTTCATCTACAGCTCCTGCCGCACCACAGCCATCCTCACTGCACCCTGACAAATTGTGCTCATGTAGCAAAAACCATCTTCGCTTATGGAAGACAAAAATATATTGTGTAAAAATGCAATTAAGGATATAGCTCTGAAAAAAAGTAGTTGTAGTACACCCATAACTAACTATAATCTCTTAGCTCTGATAAATCATTACAGAAACCGGTGCTAAAAAACTCTATAATATTACCAGAATTACATATTGAACTGTCTAAAGGCTCCAAATGGTTTCTTCCTGAAGCACTTGCTCCTCACGTACTGGCTTCCACGGTAGCAGCTCGGGTCTGCAATGTTACAAAAATCAGTAATCTTCCACATGCGAGCTTCTGTTCTGCTCATCCTCTCTTGCCAGGGAACAAGACTGTGTCAGGAAACATTAGAATACCACAAAAATGAACGCAGACCATGAATTATTGAAGACAAGTATTAATATCTACAGAATGAATAATATATGTTGAGGCAAAGTCTCATTATTTTTCAAAGCTCTTTTGCAACTTGACTCATTGCTCTTGGCATGTGAAATTATACTCATATAATCTACATTACGATCAACTAAGTATTTTTTTCACAAATCCAAATGTTAGCTCACCTTTTTTTGATACTTCAGACTAGTTCCATGGAACCCACTGTAGCAGGAGTCATTATTTTTCCTGGTGGACCAGAGATGGGTTTTGAACATCCCTAAAGTTTTAGACAGAGGACATTTGAAAAATATTACATTTGGATAATTTACATTTGAAAGGTAAAAAGAAATGGAAGATTAGCCAGGGAGCCATGACAGTCAGTCTAAATTCTTTTTTGATATGCAGCAAGTGCTATTGTAGTGAGAGGTACCTGAGGATAGTGAGAAGATAAAAAGAAGTTAGAAAGAGGGAGTCACAGGACATCAGGAGGTGATAAGGCTGAGTGGTAGTACATTTGTTAATAGTGACATTAAAGTTTTTTGCTTTGTCCTATGCAGCTCTCGAAGCATGACTATATGACAGGTTTCCAATACAGTCTTTTTGACTCCTTGCAGAGATATAATCCTCTCAGAAAAACTACCATCACTCTGGATTTAAACTTTTGGTAAGGATCCCAGGAAAGAAATTTTGCTAAGGGACTAAATTATGTAGGTATTGAATCAGGAGATAAAGAAACGTATTTTTAGAACCCTATGTGCTGGTACAGCAAAGCAGGGAAGAAGTTGTCACACATGAATATACATTTGTATTAGACTTTTCCCTTCAAATGTTGTTATAAACTTTATTTTCAAGAACGTGTACTACATTTTGTAGTGTAACTGCAGTTGCCTAGAAGGTGAAAAACAGGTCATGATCAAATTATTCTACATACATCTCCTAGAATCTGTGATGGTCTCTCCTTAGAACAGCAGTCTGGTTACAGAGAGGGCTGAGATGGTGCAAGGTGTTTTTCCTCTTGAGTGTAGAGCTTCGCAGGTACTTCAGGTTGGCACATAACAGAGGCTGGGTCCAGTTATGACAGATGTTTCTGGAGTGTAGTAATCTGAAAACAGGAAAGAATGGTTATGTTTCCATTAACAATAGAAATATAAACATTTTTATTTGAAGGAATTTTTAAAAATCACAGTTAACAGGGGGGTTTAGTTAGCGCTATTTTAAAAGTGAGGATTGTCAATTCCAGCTGAGGTTTTCCTGTTCCATGACTGGTAGTCAAGACCTCAATAGAAATGTAAACATTTTTATTTGAAGGAATTTTTTAAAATCACAGTTAACAGGGGGGGTTTAATTAGCGCTATTTTAAAAGTGAGGATTGTCAATTCCAGCTGAGGTTTTCCTGTTCCATGACTGGTAGTCAAGACCTCTCAAGAATGCAGGTTACATGAGACTTTGAGCAACCGGCTCTGGTGAAAGATGTCCATGCCCATGGCAGGGGCGTTGGAACTAGATGGAACAAGTGGAACCCTTCCAACCCAAACCATTCTATGGTTCTATCATTCTGTGATTCTATGATTGGACTAGGTGCCCTAAGGTTAGTCTGCCTTTTGAAGTCTAGAAATTCTTCTAAATTGCTCTCATACCGAGGTCCAAAGAAGACCACATGATGCGACCACCACAGACCTGTGAACCACAAGTCTACACTTCTAATCAGCATGCAAAGACTGTCCCAAACTTGTCTCAGAAGACAACAACAAACCAATCTAAGTCTGCTCTGTTACCAAAGGGGACCATCGCATCCTTTGTCTTGATTCTGCTTCCACATAATTACCCTTAAGTTATTGCTGGTGTTATGTGGCCCACAGGATAAATTCAGTCATTTCACTATTCAAATGAAAATGAACCATTTAATTTTTGGAGGTTACATTTTTGGTCTGATGATTCACACAGAACTGCATGAATACTAATACTTGCTCAAAGAAGCAGGAGTGAACTCACAGCTGGAGGAGGTCAAGTTAGATAACCCCTTGAGATGATGAACCCAGTTATGAAACTGCACTCTGGTATTCTAAAAAATTCTTTTGTTCTCAATAGTAAAGCTTTGAAATATTGTGCATAATACATAGCTATTGCATATGCATAGAAAATGACAACTAAATAAATTCTAAAGAACAAAAGATTTTAACACAGAGATTGAATTGTTACATCTTTCATTAAAGAAGTGGTAAGGTAGTCTGCCCTGTATCACCTCACATCAGAGCCAGCCATAAAACATACTGCCGCATATTCCAATTCAGGAAGCTTTTCAATTTTTTATGTAGCTTGATTACTGTTACAAAATGTTATGAAAATGGATAATGTTTGATGGACATACTGGCTGATTTTGTTTGCACAACGACTGTGTAGACTCCCTGTAAGACGATTAAAATAAGTAAGTGCAAGGCCCAGTGTAATTTCCTGAAGTGCAGTGAAAAATTACAAACAATATTTCAAGTAAAATCTTTGCCTCCCAGCCTTAACTATGCTGTGGATAAAGAGAAATAGAATAGTTGCTCCAGTATGGTCAAGATTTGTGTACTCTGAAAACTACTGTGAAATATCACCTTTCTGCCACCAAAGAAAATGTTTAAAGTGACTATTCTTTGTAATTTACTTAATGCAAGCACAAAATGCTCCCTTCCCCCAAACCTGTTTTTTAATAACAGGCTAGCTTTTGTTTTGTCTGCTGTGTTTTCTTAAGTATCTATGTAAATTATAAAATGGTAAAGTTATTAGCTTGCTTTTTGTGCTGTAATGGTGAATCTAAAAAAAAAAATAAAATCTCAATTCAACACCACGGTGTTCTAGACTGGTCTGCTTTTCTGTTGCTCAGTTGAAAGCAGATAAATTCATGTAGCCAACTTAGCCCTCAGTAATGCCACTACCCTGTTTTGGTCCCATAAAGGTGAAATTACTTTTTCAGTTGCTGGAAGTCAATGCTCTTCAAATCTAGGCAATTACCTCTGTAATAAGCATAACTAATGTGGATTCAGTACTATAAAGAAAAGATGAAAGTGTGTTTACACCATTTTGACAATGAGATATAAAAGGTGCTTTACAGTAACACTGAAAGGGAAAGTGAATTCCATAGCCAAATATCATTGCTTAAATACCAGGAGAATATTCTGAATTCTGTACATGGAGCTAACATAACACATAAGAGTAGAACCACATCTAATTTAATACAATTAAAGTAACTGGAATTTTATTTATTAACAAACTCTGTAGTTTAATAAATTATTGTAATTCAATATATATTCAAAGCCTTATTTTTGTATATACAAATTAACCTAATTTTAGAACGTAGATTTAGTCTCTTGTAATACTTGTCAAGTGATCAGACTATAAAAAGTAAGAAATGAGACCCAAAATATGAAAGGACAAGTTTTTATTATTGAAACCAAATCAAAAGCAGACTGCAACAAATCTGGCTATAGCTTTTTTGTATTGCCACACTACAGTGTGTATAGCACCAACAGAAAAGATTTTTAAGAAAGTAAATTAAATGAAACTCTTTTGATGTCTTCAAATGGGAATTCATTGTACCGTTCTAACAAAGACAGACAAAGAATACCAGCTTTATGTTTAGAGTTTAGCTGGGTCCTTGAAATATGTGACCTCTGAAATTGCACTGATATTTGCCTGTTTCTCTTTTGAAAAATCTCTCTATACCTTCTGATATATTTTCTGTTTTGTTGAAATTAATGATCCAGCTCTGTAAAGATTTTCTTGTAACATGCACTAGTACAGTGGATGTAGATCTCCCTGAATCAAGATAAATGTTTTATAACATCTGTTTCTAAGCTGCAGATTCTTTTGAGAAATGGCAGGAATCTGGGACTTTATAGTAGCCAAGCAGAGTGGGCGGGTTGCCTAATCAAATTTGCATGTTTGGTTTTTTTTGCAGTACAAAGGCAAAGCACCTAAGAAAAGACAGCAATTCAAGAGATGCTACTATCTCCGTGATACACAGTAAGTTACCTTGTTATACAAGGAGTTACACAAGGACTATTTCAGTAAAGATTGCACATTTGGATTGTGTGCTGCTTGGACTAATTGAATGGCTGGAATTCAAGATCAAGTGTGCTGGACTCCAACGGACAGACAGTGATATATTATATTCACGTGTAGGGGAAACCAAACCTTTGCCCCTTCACAACATACGCAGTTTCAGGTCTACATATAAAAAGGGTAATAGAATAACCAAAGCAGGCAGGAAAGAAGGGGCCAGTATACTGGTAAGCACATCAGCCTTTTAGCATGGTGCTAGCAGGATAAATGCAAATTCTTGTCCTTTTTTTTCAGGGCAATTAGGGGAATAGTTTCCCTCTACGACAATGTTTTAACGAGGCTCAGAAGTTCCTTGTTCTGATCCTTCACCAGCACAAGTTGTGAATTCCTGTGCACAGGTAATCTCTGATCTCATGTCTTCAGGAACCACAGCTTTGCTAGGAATTACGTATTATATCCGAAAGCAGAGCTGGTTCTATTCATCAGTTCAGTTATTTCCTCAGACTTCCCTGGCAATTCCTTCAGCTCTGCAGTTCATCTTTCCTGGTACCTTTCCCTCTTTGAATTCCACCTGGCTCAGTACTTATTGATTTGCTAGGAAAATTTCAACTTAGCTCTTCACGGAGCAGATCAACCATTCAAAAATCTCTTGATTTCCTGCATATGTACATATGCCTTCTTCCTATCTCAGTTACCATTAGTCTGGCAACACATCTCGATGTATCCCTTTGCCAGTTCTTGCACTTTCTCATTTCAAAGCCTGTGCTTTGTGTGGCATGTATTCCCTGCTTTTCTTCAGAAACTGTCGAGCCATCTTTTGCTTTTGGGTTTGGAGGTTTTTGTTTGTGGCTTTTAATTTGATGATTCTAACCTTAATTTCTTGTATGCCGTTTTGTTTTCTCATAGCCCTTTTGGGAGGATTTCCACCTACAGTGTGAATTTTAAGATCTGAATATACTGCTGACTGTTCGATCTTCATCTGTCTCAGCGTCTTCAACTTGATCCTTTTGCTCTGCAACTCAGTAGAATTCTATATTTAAATATGTATCTTAATGCCCTTTCACACCTTGGAGTAAATTTTACAACAATTTTTTTTTTTTTTCACTTCTCTCTTTTCGTAACTTGTCAGTTCCACCACAGATGCTGTCAGGAGCTACACAAAGTACATGCATTTTGTGAATTAATATTCATAAAGATAGATGTGATTTTCATGAAAGAGGTTTCACGCTAAATACAAAGTATTTGTCTGTTAAATTGTCCATCAACATAGAGCTAATGCATCAAAGAATGACCTTTACTTGTTCATCTATGCCATCAGTCTTAATTCAGAAACCCACCAATACCCTTAAACAGGATAATTGTGTAGTTAACCTCACACATAAGTCTTCAGCGTCAAAATTAGGCATATGGACTGAATGACATTTTAGCTTTCAGTTTCCATCCTATAACATTTTGTTAGGATAATGAGAAGAAACAGAAGAATATCTTGTAAATTCAGGGGGCGTCATCCTAAGCGCTTGCTTGAATTCAAATCAAGGCTAAAAAATCGGTGACAGAAATACCTCACAATATGTGCTGAATTTTGCAAAACTCTGAATACCAGTTTAGTGAAGGCTCATTGTCTGTTCTTGTGCTGTAGAGAGCCTGGGACCGAAGTGTCCTGGCAGTGTATGAGTAACCTCAGCTCCCATCTCCCAGTACATATTCTGGGGTTCCTACATTCATCTTTAGTGAGAGAAGGCCAATTATGCTTCCCTACAGAAATACTCTTTCCTGAAAAAAGGGATCTAGAAGCAAATCGGCCTCCTTAAAATAGCACATAGATGTTGAAGGTCTTTAACATTTGATGTTTCTACCCTATAATAATGAGATGGATGCTTGTAGAGCACCTCCTGAAATACATATTACTGCTTTTCAACAGGCAGTCCGCCAAGGGCATTGTGGACCAGCTAAAGCACAGACCATGCACCCAAGAAATCACTGCATGCATAAATGCTGTCAGTTTAAGGACTTTTGCCTCCTCAATGGCTTATTCAGGGTTATGTCAGTAAAACAGAACTTCATTAGTAGAAATCAAGGTGCTGTCCTATGCTGTCATGATTTACAACTTATATTCAGACAAGCTAGCGAGAGGCAAAAATAGCTTTAAATCATATCTGTTTTCCATCCTTAAGTCTGGTCGGGAACCTATGTGGATTTTTCGCTGTAATTACAAGTTAAAATAAGTTTAAAAATTTGCCCTAAAACTAGCAGACTACTGCCTTTTCTGAAAGATTGCGCTGAGAGCCAGGGACTGGCAGAATGCCATTTAAATATATCCACGCTGAACAATGTCATAGGAGCTACTGTCCTGAGAAGATTCCCTTCCTTTCAAGGTATGTCTGGATAATCTTTGTCCACTCCCCCGTATTTATTCAGTGATTTCCATTTCCATTTATCCATCCTTTGTGATCAGATTCAGAAATCATTCCAGAGGTGGTGTTCCTAATTATGGGCACACTGTTTTCATATGTGTATATTGCTGCAGCTATTTCTTTCATCTGCCTTTTCTCCTCAGTAGACTCTTAAGATATTTAGTCTTAACTTATAAATTCTGAATGAGTTTAGTTACGGAACGCTTGACAAACATTAGCTACAGAGTGACTCTGAGCTGATGCCTAGTGTAATTGCTTTTCACAGTAGAAATGCTACACTTTCTCCTTTCATACCAGAAAGAGTAGCATCCTTCCTTCTCCAGGTGAACCGGTAAAATCAATACAATCATAATTTCACAGATTATCGTGTTCTTGTGATAATGAAAGGCTGCATTCTGTGAAATATCAGAACACCACGATAATCAATGCAAAGAACTCCCTAAGTATTAGACTGATTCCCTGTTTTTCTGTAAGTAAACACAAACACATATGCCATTTAACTCATTCAGTGCAAATTCCATGAGATTCTACAGAGAGTTTGGGCTTGATCTGCAAATGCAGCTGATTGTGCTTTCCTGCGTAGATCTGCTAACTCCTACTTTCAGACAGCAGATTTCATCACTGAAAATAAATTACTCAGGAATTAGCTTCACAGGAAAAGCTGGCTCAAAAATTGATCAATTTTATTGTTTCAGAAAGTTCATAAGTGTATCGTTTTTCCCCAATAGACACATCTCTCGGAGAGATATTAACGGAAATGGAGCAGGTTAAAGTACGTATATCCTTATAACACAAACAGGCTTATCACAATGTGAAATCAGTAAAATAGGTGAGCTATGGAATCTATGGAGGATCATCTATCATCATGTACTAGGTAACCTTCACATACATACCCAAGTGTCTTTGATTAAGGGCTTTTCTTCCATAACTTGTGATAAATGCTGGAGTATTAATAAGCTTGTTACTGAAGACAGAGAACATATTCCAAAACAGGAATTGGGCAGTAGCTAGAGAGAGAAAACTTTAAGCTTTCAGGAAAAAAAAAAGTTAGTAATTGCCCACGAGGGAGAAGAAAAGAGAGTTAGTTGTAGCAATGCCATTATAAGAGGGTTGTAAAAGCTGTGTAGGAAAAAGGTAATTTATTCTAAGACTACTAAATTAAGCAAAGGATGTAACACGAAAAAGGCTTTGGTAGTTGAATCTGGGGACTTCCAGCAGCCCATAATATAAATAGGGACCCAGTCTGTTAAAAAAAGATATCTGCTACAACTGTGACATTTCTTCCGTCTGATTTTGTGTAGCAAGTGTCAGTAGCATTAATTAATGCAACATGTTGTTTGTTAAAGATTCATACTCTTTTAAAGAGGGCCCTCTAGGCATGTTTGGAGAAGTTTCACAAACCTATTGCTGATTTCTCTTTTTATTCCAGAAATGGAGGTAATGTGGGTGCTGACAATCATTGAAGTTGGAAAGTAAATTGATTTAGCTAAACAAAACAGAACAGAGAGTGAGAGAGATTGAGACTGCAGGAAAACAAGGTCTTGGGACCTGAAATGATGCTGAAAAAATGTCTGCAAGACTTACATTCCATTCCTTTGCTCAAACATCTGTACGTTGCTTTGTATTTTTTATAGAAAACAGGGAATAAACATTGATACAAACACCCATTTTTTTATGCAAATTTAAATTTCAGAAGCAGACAGAAGAATTAACTACTTATTGTTTTCCATTCTCAGGTACTGACCCAGTTAGATATCAGAAAGAATAGCATGGGCTATAGGTCATCAGTTACTCATCAAAACCCAGGAACAAATATACCTCAGGATATAAACTTCTTGTCCTTGCTGTTCAGCTTTCGCCTTTGGAAAAATGAATGCATTTCCAAAATTTTGAACTGTTTTTTTTAATAAGTAAATTTAAAAAAAAATAAATTCAGCAAGAATCTTGCAAGATCAATCCAGTATGAACACTTTATTGTGCTACAAAATTTGTTCTTTAGCAGAACTTGTGAATGATACGTAAAGTCCCACCAAACCATATTCAGGAAATACTGACTCGTTAGTAGCTGTAAAACCTTCATCTGCACCCCTGCAGTTTGGGTCATGTCCTGCTCTGTTAAATCAACAAGAGATAACCTGATTAAGGCAGAAGCTGTTTGAACCCTCATGTTAAATGTTGTGATACCATTCCAAGCAGCGGTGGTAAGCTGAAATAATTAATTGAGGTAATCTCAGCTGTTCACTCTCCAAAAATCAGATTCTGTTCTTTTCTTCATTGAAATATATAGTTTTTTCTTTATGGACAGAACTTCTGTATTATCTTTTTAGCCCTTAGCCTCCTCTTAAGTCCTTGTGCAAGAAGGACAATTCTGGAACATGAAGGTTCTTGGTGTTTAGCATTTTGAATCACTGCTGCTCTTCCAGCTGTGCAAAACATATTGTTGCTATTCTACCAGCTACATTTGGCTTTACAGTTCTCCTCTCCTGTGGTTTCCAGAAATCTGAGGTGAGATTTCACATGAAATTCATCCCAAAATCAGAGGGGACTCGTTTTGCTAAAGCGTCATGCAGAGCCTAACAGCACCAATGGAAAGATTTATTTTGATTTTGACAGGTTTTGTATTGCATCTCCTACCTATCCAAAGAGACATCTTGTCTTCCTCTTCTGGCAGATAGTAGCTCAAGAAACAGCTTCAACATTACTACTCTGAGATATCGGGGAAACTTATTCTCACACAAGTTCCAAAATTTGGGAGTTATTCCTTCAAAATAAACTCTTGACTGACTCTTTCTACTACCATTTCTAACTCCTGGGTCTCATACAGTCCATTAAATTTCGCTTTCCTTGTCATTATAATAGATGTCTTTTTTATTTTCTGTTCATTATGTATTTATTGTTTAGAAGATGACACTTTAATCTTTCCTTTCCCTCATTTCTAACAGTTCAGTCATGCTTATCTGGTACAAACTTGATATCTTAGCAAGGGCCACAGGGAAATTGAGGAGGTGCCCTTCATTAGTCTCCCTTGTAATTATGTTTTTCACTCTGCTTTCTAAAATAGCTCTTAGATGCCTTTAGTTCTGGGGCTATTTTGAATCTGATCAGTGTCTCATTAACTGACTTTTTTTTAAAACAGCTGAAACAGATAAACTAGCCTAACTTGGAGACTACTCAGTGTATGTCCAATAATTTTAAGTAGGAGAAGCTGCGAGAAAATGCATTCAGTGGTATATCAATTCCAGGACGGATTTGACTTCTTTGAACTTTGTGATATTACTGCTAGTGGATCATAATCCCTACAGATTCAACCATTTATAAGAAGAATTCTTAACTGCATCGCATCTATCATAGGGATGGTATATACTTGATTACGTAGGCAGAGTCAATGTATAAATTTTCTAGTATCTGAAACAGTTAATATGCCCTTTTAGCAACTGATCGGCTGTTTTTGTGGTATATGAGGGAGACTGTGGTATTTTTCTTAAATTGGTGCAAATTTCGTCTGTGGAACTATTAGTTCTTTCTTTATCTTTCTTTTCTGTGTCTTCCCTTTGAACATAACCACTTGGAAAAGGGGTTTGCTCCCCTTTGATGAGCAAATCAAACTTAGGAGAGCGCATCAGGGCAGAAATTCCTGAAAATGATATGGCTGCATAGGCAGACAACAAGCATTAGCAGTAGCACCGCTTTGCTTTAAGGCAGAGTTCATTGCTGCCCAGAGGAATTCAAACTATAGAAAAGGGATAAGAAAATAACCCTCAACAGAAAGCAAATCTGAGCTCTTGAACTTCTTTCTCCTGGAGTGACGGAGAGTCCTCTTGGTTAATGCCATGAGGGTCGTGAGGAATACATAGGACTGGTATCCCTCAAGTCTCCATTTGGCCATGATAAAGATTGGATCACTTTAAATTTTTCTGTTCTCAAATGAATGGTCTTTGCTTTCCAGACCTATACAATCTGGTGTGACTCTAAAAACGAGGGAGGAGGCAGGGGGTGGTCAGCCCTCACGTTTCTCTTGAAGCAGCCATCAAAATTGACATTTATGTGTCTCCCTTTGTGATATTTTCTGCAATGGCAAATCTCCTACCATCAGAAACTGGATTGAGAACATTGTTACATTTTGCCTTGAGGTTAATTGGTCAGATTAATGGCACCTATAAAAAAGATAGTAGCTCCTTAGCCTACTAACTCCAGGCTTTGTGCAAAATCCAGCTCCACAAGCAAAGCTGAGTGTTGGTGACTAGTAGCATATAATAAATGCACAGTACCACAGTGACTATATAGGTAACATCTGCTAGGTTGTTCAAAGACTCTGTCTTTGCAACTGCTTCAGCAATAAATGAGTAGTACTGTTTCACTCGTGTTTTCTCCTCCACCTCATCTGACCCAAACTCTGACATCAGGAAATTGTGGGTTATAGAGTACAGTGACTTCGGTATATAGAATCAAAGAATCATAGAATCATAGAATCATTTAAGTTGGAAAAGATCTGGTAAGGTGATCGAGTCCAAACATTAACATTGCACTGCCAAGCACACCAACTAAACCATGTCCCCAAGCACCACATCTACACATCTTTCAATACCTCTAGGGATGGTGACTCCACCACTTTCCTAGGCAGCCTGTTCCAGTGCTTGACAACCCTTTTGAAGAAGAAATTTTTCCCAATATCCAATCTAAACCTCCCCTGGCACAACTTGAGGCCATTTCCCCTTGTCCTATCACGGATTACCGGGGAGAAGAGACCGACCCCCACCTGGCTACACCCTCCTTTCAGGTCATTGTAGAGAGCGACCAGGTCTCCCCTCAGCCTCCTCTTCTCCAGACAAAACCCCCCCAGCTCCCTTAGCCACTCCCCATCAGACTTGTGCTCCAGACCCTTCACCACCTTCGTTGCCCTTCTCTAGACTCGCTCCAGCACCTCAAGGTCCTTCTTGTAGTGAAGGGCCCAAAACTGAACACAGTGCTCAAGATGTGGCCTCACCAGTGCCGAGTACAGGGAGACGATCACTGCCCTGGCCCTGCTGGCTATGCTGTTTCTGATACAAGCCAGGATGCCGTTGGCCTTCTTGGCCACCTGGGCACACTGCTGGCTCATATTCAGCTCGCTCTTGACCAATACACT